>NC_056725.1:1725844555-1725944555 GCF_019279795.1 Protopterus annectens
TGACAGCAGACAAACTGAACATGTGTATTCTGATGCCTCACGAGTAGTCCCTCAATCATAATGTGACGGAGATGTTTTTCTAACAATGGGGCCAGCCATGCTGTGATCTTTTTGCCTCTCCAATCAACAGCAAATGCAGCAGCTACCTTGTCCTAATCCCCCCGCAGGAGGAATCCCTGAAGGATACTGTTCTTCACGATTGGCCCTCAGGCCTCTTTTATGCATTTCCCCCTATTCCCTTGATCCCCAAATTTCTACAGAAAGCGAACCAGTTGAAGTGAACA
Organism: Protopterus annectens; assembly: GCF_019279795.1. Lineage (NCBI taxonomy): Eukaryota > Metazoa > Chordata > Ceratodontiformes > Protopteridae > Protopterus > Protopterus annectens. The sequence goes on from NC_056725.1 coordinate 1,725,844,840, forward strand.
CATACTGATTGCCCCCTTTTGGCCTCTACAGATCTGGTTTCCCTTCCTCTGGCTTCATCTTCTGGAAAAACCTTGGATTCTGGACCAGTTCCAGACCTACTATCTCACTCGACCGTAATGATTCATCCCAACCTGAACAACCTCAAGCTGACAGCTTGGCTCCTCTAATTCCAGTAATAGCCAGGCAACCACTACTCTCTTTCCCAGTTTTTCACATTTTATTATCTTCTAATAAACCTTCCACTCACAAGTTGTATAAAAGTAAATGGAATAGGTGTGCTATCTGGGCTAAGTTTCTTGACATAGATCCCTTCACTACACCTGTCCACTCAATCCTAGACTTCTTGGCACAATTGTTCAATGAAGGAGCAGCTACCACTGCTATCAGAGTCCAACTGGCAGCCATGTCTGATTTCTACCTTGGGGAAGATGGCTCTTCCTTAATTTCACATAAGCTCTGTAAAGTCTTTTTGAAAGGAACAGTCTTATTAAAGCCCCCTTACAAAGGTCCTTCTCCTCCATGGGATTTAAATTTCATCCTGAGATATATCAATATCATACAGTCTCCTTTTAAACCAGCAACAAAATGTGACTTAAAATTCTTATCCTGGAAAACAGTTTTATTGGTGGCTACCACTTCAACCAGAGGAATATCAGAATTACAGGCTTTATCTTCCCTCCCTCATTATTTGATTTTTCATAAAGACAGAGTTTCATTATTGATTGACCCTTCCTTTTTACCAAAGATAGTTTCTGAGAGTAATATTAAACTATTGATTTACCAGTGTTCTTTCCAAATTTCCAGAATTTAGGTTAATATTTACTCCATTTGTTAGATTTTCACAGAGAGTTACAGTTCTATCACCACAGAACAAACGACTTCAGGAAAGGAAGCCAGTTATTTGTTTTGTATTCAGAAACAAGAAAAGGCCTACTAGTATCAAAGATCACTTTATCAAAATGGATCAATGATTGTATATCCTTCATCTGTAAGGCAGAGGGTAAACAGTTGCCAAGGCCTGTTAAGGCTCACTCACCAGAGTTATGGCTGTTTCTTCTGTTTTCCATTTTAGAGCTTCTGTAGGCAATATTTGTGCTGCACTACTTGGGCTAATCCTCACACCTTTATTACTCATTACAAATTGGACTTTGTCTCCAGAGGCAGAGCCTGCTTTGGTTTGATTGAGTCTAAGGAATATCCTTCTATGAGCCACCCTAAGAGAAATGTAGCTAGGGACTCTGTCCCATTAGTGAGGATAAAGTGAAAATGGACAACATCAGATAAACAAGTTATGTACTCACCATAACGTTCCGTCTGTTTTGTCCATTTTCACTTTTTCTTCACAACCCACCTTCCAGCCCCCATCCAGGTCTCCTGGAAGGATGTGATGTTCTAAATTTTGTTTAAACTGGTTCTTTGATGGTTCCAGAAATAGCTTCAGTTTAGAGATTGTATGTATATTTCTGTCAGTATATACTTTGTATGTGTTCTAATATCTGTTTTTCCTAGCAAACAAGACCTCAGGTAATGGGGGAAAGTGTATTATGGTAAGGGGAGGTGCCCAAGAGCTTTGTTAGTTGTCATGAGCTTTTGCAATGGCCGAGTCAGATCTGAGGGCTCGGATTCGAAAGCATCAGTGAGGAAAAAGTGAAAATGGACAACACCAAAGGAAATGGTATGGTGAGTGCATAACTTCCTTTTAAGTTCTGTCCGACTTCCTACTACTGAATTTACATTTTCTATACCAAATGTTTTCGTAAATTTCTTCATTTTATATTTTCCCTTCTAGGTCCCCTCCTCACTATTGCAAATCAAGTTAGTTCCAGTCCCCTTTAAGTAATATTTGCTGCTGAAAGCTGATTATTTTTCCCAAAATGTTCTTAAGCTCCATAATTGCAGTTTTTGGTGGAATATAAATACATGCTAGTGTAATCCTCCCCTTTGCCAATAGCCCCTTACTACCACAAATCTACCATTACTGTCTTTTTTCCTCTTCTATCACTGTTGGAGCCCCCTATCCATATTATTACTCCCCTTTTCCTTTGTCCCCGATATGTTGCTGAATATCCATCCTGAAATCCCTTCTTTGTCAAATTCACATGCTCATACCTTTCCACATGCACTTTCTGCAGCAGTGTTATTTGCACTGTGCATTTCTTAACATAATTCAATACTCTTTCCTTTTTGTCTATATGTGTAAGGCTTTTTACATTCCAAGGTAATATGGATAGCGTAGCCATTTTGATAAAAAACACTATTGTTCTCACCTTATGTACATGATGGTCTTTCTTTTAATGTTTATTTTAAGCTTTTGTCTTACATGCACACCCTAATGTTTGGCAGGTGGCTCTTTTATACAGTCGCTTCTTCTCATCTCCATTTGAACTTGTTTCGTTTTTCAAGACGTTTTGTTTTAACAGAAACCCTCAAACAGAAAATTAAACAAAATTGCAGAGCACTCCCATCCCCTATTAACATAGAGCAAACCAACAGCTGCACTCACAAGCATTACCTAACCTAAAGTTAAGGTTACCCATGCTAAAGCACATGTTACAGCCTGTTTTCCCCATGCACTGATTTGATGTCTGTTCTTTTTTCATCGCTGTCCCCAAACTAGATGTGAAAAACAGACTGCATTATTTTAGAAAACATTACCTTTTAGCCCTAAGAAAAAAAAGCAGTAGCTATTTTTAAATAAAAACAAATTGTGCACTGTTGTATTAAATACATTAATGTGCTCAGACTGCTAAGGAGGTATGTTTATCTTATCTGGCCTTATTAATTAACATATCATTCAAAGTGCAACACCTCTGGTATAAATTATATATTTTTTTTGTAGTCTTTTGAAGTATAGTAGGTGTAAACAACACTGCTGAAGATGTAAGGTGATATTTAAACATTCTTTTAAAAATAATTTTTGGAGAGGCATTTCTTAGATTGATTATGAGCATTATCCGTTGAAGAGTGAGAGTCATATTTAAGTTTGAAAATGTTTGACACTCTGCTAACAAGTACACAACAGTCTTCAGGTTGGGGTAATGGAGTATTTTTTTCAGAGAAACTACTGGTACCCCAAACTTTGAGCTGTCTTCCGACTCCAGTAAGTTCTGTGCTGCCTTTGGGAAGTGGCATTGATCCCTCTGATACAGGCCTTCCGCAAACACTCTCTTTCTATGCCCTGAAGGCTGTGCTATGGGCTCCAACAGCTGTTCTGTTGGCCCCCATGCCACCCCCTGTGGTGCCATTTCAGCCTCCTGCAACATAGACATTGGGTCCTTCATTTGCGTGCCTGCCATTAGAAAAACTGCCATTGGTTGCATCATTGCAAGATGTTCAGCTTCAGTTGCCATGGGGGGGCAGCAGTATACCCCAACATATAGTGCCTTTATCCTGTTCCTACAGAGATTTCTCAAGACTCCATTCCCATGCCTCCTTTTTAGACAAACAAGAGACCTACAACTTCTGGTCAGATGGTGTCAGAAAGGTTGTTTTCATATTGTGATTTGGAATAGTTTCCAGAGATTCCAGGGAACAGAACCAAAATGATTCACTGTATTGATCCACCCATGAATGATGATGTGAGGGATTAATTTCCTCACATTCTCCATCAGAGAACTATAAGATCTGATGTTATCCATGTCATTATTCCTCACAGTAGAGTCTTGGATCCGATATCAGATCCGAGATGAAAATTCAGCTCAGACAGATCCCAAGGCTCAAGCTCTTTCCTCCATAATCCCTTGCTGCTCTCTAACCCTCAGATCTTGTTTGCCACTTTCCGCTATGGAAGTGATCTTTGGCTCTTGCAGATAAGTGCTTTCTAATTCAGCCTAGTGTTAGTATCTAATTTCATTTTAGTTTAGCTTTAGTTAATCTTTGGGGTTTAATCAAAGTGCTAGTCTTGTCTTTACTTCCCCTCCCTTAGAATTCTTAACTTTTTGACAGGGTAGATCCCCCTTTTTTGCCAGTTAGGTGTTTGGTGCCTTTTTGTCCCTTAGTCTGTTTAGTCTTTTTTTCTTCAGGCATGTCTGAGAAACCCGCTCGGTTCAAGAAATTGTCATCGTGTGGTCAGAAGATGCCCTATTCCAACTCGCACAAGGCTTCCCCTTCTGATCCCAAATGGAAGGCCCCTTCCATTCCTACTGTGCCGTCTAAAATCCCAGGCTGTCAGATCTTAGGTCCCCAGATCTGACCCCAGCCCTTTCTGTCTCTGATCCGAGGTCTTCGAATCACAGACCCGTGGATGCTTCCTCGGATCAGAGGCCCTTGGATCCAGGTAAGGCCAGACCTTATATTATTTATTTATTTTACATTTGTTGACTGGGTTTGTCCAACTAGGCTACAGATGCCCATTTTCAGTGGAGGCCCGAGGAGAAAAGCTCCAACAGAAAATAGAAATTTTACATATTGAATACATATAGAAATACATTCATCAGTACCACAGGTTACTGCATTACAGTGCCACACATTATTGCATTACAGTGTCATACATTAAACTGTGGCAAGTGAAATACATATAGAAATACATTCATCAGAGGGATACATTCATAATTACATATACATAATAGTTACATAGCCAAAATATTTTGCTAGTTATGTTTGTATAGTGATATACCAAGAGGAGAAGATAAAGTAGTAAGTTTGTTTATTGAAGGGAAGGAAGTGAGAAGAGAAGTAGGAGGTTATAGGGGAGTGTTTACGGGGGATAATTACACTGGTAAGTCCATTTTTCATGCGGATCTCACCAGTTCGTTAGGTCTGATTGCTTCTTCCTCTTGACTTTCGAATCCGACAGGCTTGTTGGATCCTCCTGTAATTATAGAGGATTTGCCTTTGCCTGGATCCTCCAGGCATTTATTTTCGTCAGTTCCTAGACCTAGGAGCTGATTTGCAGTACATAGACACAGGTCTACAGAGTCCGGGGTTGGATCGCCAGCCAAGTCTACCCACTCCTCCACTTCCTCTAGAGCATCCAGGAATTTGTTACCTTTGGATATGGATAGGATGATGAGGAGCTTCCTCAAGGCCCAGATAGAGTTGGGGCTTCTGGCATCCCCAGTCCATCTGGCCAGGGGAATCTCTCCACTCCCAGGCCACCATTCTCCTCTTCAGACTCCAGGGGTTTCAGAATTACGGGACCCAGTTTCCCATGGTCAGATCCTGACAATGTCAAGTATTCCCCTTTTCTCTATTCCTTCAGGGTCCCTGACCTGCTCTGTTCCTCTGCCCTTGGACCAGAGTGGGCCCCATGCTGGAGTGGTCGGTGCAGGCTCCATGGGGATGGGATCGAATCCAAGCCTTTCAGATCAATACCTTCCCCTGGGGGGCTTGGCCTTTTACAGCTCTGGACAGTGGCCATGGGGCAGTAGCTGGGTCCATTTTTCCTTTCCGGGTAGCATAGCCCTCTGGAAATGGGGACAAGACTGCTTCCAGCCCATCAGCCTTCCAGCTGGCAGAGATAACCTTCTCTAGGACTGGAGTAACATCTCCTGCTCCTCTTGGTCCTTTCCTATCCCTCTCTACTTCGGTGATGAGGCCTCTCATTCTGTCCAGGGTCAGCCCTCCTGTTCTAGCCTTCAAGGGGTTTCCTCCCTTCCTAGGGTCCCCACATCTTTCCAGTCCTCTTCTGAACTACCCACAGAGGAGGGACCTCGCAAAAGAAAGTGCAAGAAGAAGCACTCAAAATCCCCTATGAAGTCCCTCACAGAGGGCATGGTTGGACCTCGATGAAGGAGATGGTTCCCCAGATATCTGCCTGATGATGTCTCCTTTGGGGAGATTCTCAAGATCCTGAAGCAAAAGGGTGGATGATTTCCCCAACCCCCATCTTCGGAGGAGTCCATGTTCCTGAAAGCTTTTGCGATGAGCCCATCTACTTCCTGGGTGTCTCTTCCCTGTGGACAAGTTGGTGAATCCTATCACCAGCAGAGCTTGGAAGGAACCCAACATTGTGGAACCAGTGCCTAAGTGAGCAGACAAGTTCCTTAGTCCTCCTGCAAACAAACTGACCCTTGTATAGCAAAGGAGTCCTGATCGATGCCATCGTGGTTGCTACTTTCACCAAGAAGGAGCTGGCAGAGCAGAGCTCCATGGTCCATCCCTTGAACAGGGAGTCTGTTGCAATTGACCGGCATGGGAAAGCATGTATTTGCCTCCACTTCCTTTGCACTGAGGGCAATTAATTACCTGGCACACTTCACCCACCTTCAAAGGGACTTGGTCAAAGAACTCACCACTTTCCTCACAGAGCTGTTGCCAGAGGAAGACCTCAAGAATGTGTCTCCCAAGCTCTCTCCTCTGTTGTCCCTCGCTAATTCCTCAATGAGGCTATTTTCCAGTGCACTCTTATAGCTCTCATAAATGACTTCCTGACACTATAGGCCTCATTGGAGGGATCGTCTGATTTTTATGTATTTTTCTACATACATATCTACATATGTTCGTTGATTTTTTTGCATGATACTACAAGGTTTCTTCAATTTGAACTAAAGTATTCAAAAGACAGTGTGAATTTTCTAGATATTGCTGTTGGTTTGGTGAATAATAAATTTGAAACCAGTATTTTTAAGAAAAATATACAAGCTACTAGATATGTTCTTGCAGATGTTATGCATCCTGGGCATATGTGTAAAAGTGTCATAAGGAGTCAGTTTATGAGAGATAGTAGATTGAACACCACTAGTGATGGCTTTGAAGATGAAGTAAAAAGTATGGCTGATGATTTTCCTTTAAGAAATTATAGTCAAAAAATAGTTGATGACAATAAATCTCTTATTAGATCTGAGAGAGAGAGAATTGGTAAACCATATTTGTTAAGAGAGCAATATGATATGAATAATAAGCATAAAACTGGAGACTACAGAACATTATATGTTATATTATGAAATATAATCAAAGGATGCCACATATTGTCAGTAATAGAAATGAACTGGTGTGTGTTTATGTCAGCTAATGAATTAAATGAATTAATTAGTGATAAACCTTAATTTGTATATAAAAAGAAAAGGAACCTTAAGCAATTTTTATGTTATAAGGATCTTAAATGTAATGTTAAAACATATGATACACACATAAGAAATGGACTGTACCTTGTTTAAATTGTACATTTTGTAAGTATATTAACTCATCTAATGAATTTATGCACCCTCTTTCACAAAAAGTGTTTAATTTTAAGGTATATGCTACTTGTACTACAGAAAATGTAATATACGTAGCAAACTATGAAAATATTCCACTTTTATGTTTGTAAGACCCACCAGAGACTTAGAATTTCTTCACATTTGTCAGAGATTCGAAGGAAAGTGGAATCAAATGCATTATATAAGCACATTTCTGTTAATGGTGATGACCATAGTTGTAAGTTTAGGGTTTTACAAAAGGTTTTAATTAATAGAAGAGGTGGTGATATAGTTAATAAAACAGAAATAGAAGAATACAAATGGATACATTTTTTTAGGGCAGACCATCCACCAGGTCTTAATTTTATGAATAGTGTGAAGCCCTTACTGAAAGAAAAACAAACATGTTAAGTAACCCTAAATAAATTTTTTATATGTTTGTTCTTTATGTCTTGTTTTAAATTGACATTTTTAGCCTTTGGTCATGAGCTTTAATACTGTCATTTGATAAGTTGGCTGTTTATTTAAATTACTTTAAACTATTTAAATTGAATCTGAATTTGTTTTAATTGACACTGAAGAAGAGTTTTGAGAACTTGAAAGCTTTGCTCTTTTAATGTTTTTTAGTTAATGTTTTTTTTTGAGACGGTTGGACCACTGGTTTACTTCATTTTTCATGTCTATAAAACTGACGCCAGTGTGCAGACAGCACCTTTTCTGGTGGCTTCAGTCTCAGGATCTTCTGTTAGGCAGGCCGTATTCACCCCCTCCACTCAAGGCCACAGTGAGCACAGATGTTTCCCTGTTGAGGTGGGAGGGGGCATTTCCAGGGTAGAACACTTCAAGTCACGTGGTCCCCCATAGATACCAAGTTGCACATAAACATCCTAGAGATGAGAGTACTCCTAATGTTGCATTCCTTTCAGGACTGCTTCCCTCTGGGGACAATTGCAATTCAGACAGATAATATGACTGTGGTCTGGTATATCAACAAACAGGGGAGAACACTTTCTTACCCATTGTGCAGAGAGGCCACGAGAGTGTGGGAATGGGTGATATCCTCCAGCCGCTTTCTTCTTGCAACTCATATTCCCGGGAATTCCAACATGTTGGACAACAAACTCAGCAGAACCATATTGAGTCCTCATGAGTGGTCCCTCAATCCGATGGTGACAAAATGCATTTTCGATCACTGGGGGTCAAACATGCTGTGACCTGTTTGCCTTCCCAGCCATCAACAAGTACAGCATGCACTTTGCCCTGATTACCCCATCAGGGGAGTGACCGAGTGTGCTTTAGTCCATGATTGGCCTCTGAGTCTCCTTTGCGCTTACCTTCCTATCTCTCTTATCCCCAAGGTCTTGGAGAAAGTGTGTCACCTGAGGAATCCCTGATTCTGGCCTCGATAACCATGGTTTCCCTTCCTAAGGTCTCACCTATAGTATCCCCCTTGGATACTGGATCCCAATCAGGATCTAATCTCCCATCTGTTGGAGCTGCCTGTTCCAATCTTAGGACCTTTTATCTAACTGCATAGTTCCAGTGATTTTTGAAATAGTCCAGACTAGCTTCCCCTATCAAGAATATCATCATAGCCTCCCAAAAACCTTAACCAGAAAGGTTTCTAGTAGCAAATGGAAAAGGTTTTCTATCTGGGCTAAGAGCAGGAATCTGGACCCTTTTTCCGTGTCTGTGCTTGATATTCTCTTGTTCTTGCCCTCATTCTTTCAGGAAGGGGCAAGTTTTGCTACTGTTAAGTTTCGCTTGGTGGCAATTTGCAACTTTCATGAGAGTAGCAAGACTACGTTCTCTTCCAGTCTCTGTAAGGCCTTCATGAAAGGCATGTTCTTTATAAGACCGCCTGTTAAGGATCCCTCACCTCCTTGGGGTCTAACCTTTGTGCTGCAATCTCACTCACAGCCCTTTTGACTCTGGTAATTCATGCAGTTTCAAGTTTTTGTTATGGAAAACAGCCTTTCTAGTAGCCATAACCTCAGCTAAAAGGATGTCTGAGCTACAAGTACTTTCTATTGGTCCCCCATATATGGTCTTTCACAAAGAGTGTCTCTTCGAATGAATCCTTCCTTTTTGCCTAAGGTCTCCACTGAATCTAGTCTGAAACAATGTATTCAATTACCAGTTTTCTTTCCCGGTATTCCAGTAAGGGAGAGTATATTCTACATACTTTGGATGTACACAGGCAATTGGAATTTTTATTTGCATAGGACTAAGAAGTTTTGCAAATCAGACCAGCTTTTTGTGGCTTTTTCCTTGAATAGATGTGGCCTTCCCATTTCTAAAGTGACTATCTCCAATGGATTTCTAGCGGTATCTCAACAGTTTACACCAACAGACATCTTGAGGTTCCAGGAAAGGTTAGTGCTCATTCTACTGGGTCTGTGGCTACTACTACTGCCTTCATGGCCAGACTGTCTAGTGATGATATTTGCGCTGCCTCCACTTGGTCTAATCCTCACACCTTTATATCCCATTACAAGCTGGATCTGGTGTCCAGGAACAGGGATCCTTTGGTTACACAGTGCTTCTACATGTCCTTCTTTGAGACCTCCCAGGGTAAATTGTAGCTGGGGACTCTGACCCAACTGTGAGGAATAATGACATGGATAACATCAGATAAAGAGTTATGTACTTAGCATCTGTGTTGTCCTATGTCATTATTCCTCACATTTCCCTCTTGCCATCCCCCTTCCTTGTTGGATCATCTGAGGAAGTTGGAGTGTGGTAGGTCCTGGACTCAGTGTTTGTTTCTACTTGTTGGGTCTAGCCATCCTTACTATGGTAGCAAACTCAATCTGAAGGAGGGCAGCAAGGGATTATGGGAGAGGGAGGAGCTTGAGCCTTGGATCTATCTGAGAGCTGTCTAAGCTAAAGTTGCCAGCTTGGATCCAATATTGCATCCAAGAACCTACTGTGAGGAATAATGACATAGGATAACACAGATGCCAAGTTATGGTAAGTACATAACCCTTTTTTTTATTGAGGTATTGCAAATATTATGAAAAAACAGTGAACTGACCTTGCCAGGAGCTTTTCTTCTCACAGGAGAGATTTCATGCTGCCATCAGTTTTACCAACCCTCTTCTTTCGTTGATGTAATTGACGACACAGTAAATGTCGCTTGAGATAATCCAGACGTAGACTCAGTCTCTTCTTCATGTTGACAGGGAATCCCAGGTTCTGGACAGGGCTGAGGAAGTGGATCTTTGCATCACCCACATTATCTCTCAGGATGTTGACTTATCTTACACAGATGCTCTACTTTCAGTGGGACATATTGAAGAAAAAGTGTCATAAAATTGAGAGTATGCATCAAACAGCAGCTCATCAGTCAGACTTCTGTATCATCCATCGTCTGCACCCTCATGGATGGTGTAGTGTTCAAGGCCACAGTGGGAACTATGGGGTTGGAATGATTTAGCATAGTCATGTTTTCATACTTTCACAGATTACACCAGCACAATGTTTATGGATTTATCCTATTAAGGATCTTTGCTGTTTGGGTCTGAAACTGTTCAACATCTTCAGGGTGTTAAAGAAAAAGGACAGACACTTTTGGCTGCCAGGTTCACTGCCATTGTCCTGAACGTTTCTTTTGTTGGACACACACACACACACACACACACACACACACACACACACACACACACACACACACAAGGTAGAGAGGGCTACATTTTCAGTGTACTCCGCATGGCCTTCAGCAGTTGGAAGCTGGAGCTTATCAGTCCTTCTTCACCCTAGTGCTAGCAACATTGCTGGTTGATTGCCAAGAGTCTCAGCACTCCCAGGGACCCCTCTTTGGTGGGGTGTTTCTTTATGTTCCTGACTCCTTGTCAAACCACATTTTTTGTAGATAGAAGTGGGTTCCCCCTCCCTCAACTTCTGTCCCTGCTGCATGATTTCCAAAGAGAAGTGGGTAAGGGATATGTAAAAAATCGTTAATTCATCCCCTTCAAGTCTGTAGCAGAACAACAGTTTCTACCCTTGCCAAATGTGTCACCCCATCAAAAATGACAAGTGAAGAATAAGGGCCATCCAGGCAATCCTGCTAAACCAGTAGTGACAATGATTTTATTCTAGATTCATTTTGATGCCCAGAGTGATACAGGATCTTGGGTCCATACTAGAACTCTGTGGCCTTAATATCTTCATTAAAAAGGAATCCTGCTGCTTTCACTAATGAAGTGCACTGGATATTACAGGTGATGGTGGTTGTAGGTTCAGGTTCTCTTGGGGTTGTTTGCTTTCTTAGCACAGAGGATTAAGGCTAAGAACTGTTAACCTACTTCCTTTGGTGTAGGATTTGATTCCATCAGCATCCAGTCCATTTGCCTGCTGTGTGACCTTGAGCAAGTCACTAGACTGGACAGTGCTTTTAGGCAATTGGGAAATTGGACTAGGCTCTTTATTGGCCTCCTGGACTGCAAGCCTAGTAACTACCAATGAGCCTATACATGGTCACACTGCAGACCTTCCCCTATATATTTCTCAGAAGGTGAGTGGATGGGCTGTTTTGATCTCTGATTTACTTATCTGTGTATTGGAATCACCAACTCATGCAAAAGGTGCCTCCACTTTAGATTAAGGTCCAGCCGATTCCAGTTCTAATCCCTGCTATTTGGTCTCAGCTCAGCCCATGGTCTTCACCAGATGCTTTGGTAGTGGTGTAGGCTTATCTCCACTTGCCATATCATCAAAGTTTTTCTGTACCTGAATGCTGGTTCATAGTGTCACCAATGACAGACAGCATCATTCATCACAAATATCTTGTGCTCCCGTTGTTTCCCTGGCTTGTGTTCATCATCCATCTGCTGAAATCCCATATCAGTCCCATGCAGAGAATTCTGTTCATAGGGATTTGATCAGCACCAGAATGTGTCAAATTTATTTGCATTCAAGGAAACTACAAAGCATCCTGCAGGCAGTCTTTTCCTTAATTTTGCAGACTCCAGAAATTTTTTTCTTGTGCATTCTGGGTCTCAAGGCAAATGCTGTATAGCACAGCATGTCCAACTACTCTTGCAGTGGGCAGTCCGAACTCAGTGATCACTGCATTCAGTTTTTCCAGAGATACCAGTCAAGATCTTTCAGGCATGTTGCACATAGTATGATTTGGTGGCTCCAGTTGTACAGTCTTCAAGTCAGTCCCTTTCATATACTTAACACCTGCAGCTTCAAAAACCATGGATGCCTGTGTTCTAGGGTAGTGGCACTTTAGTGGACTGAGAGTTCACGAGACATGGTCTGTGCAAGCATCATCTCTGCACAGCAACATTCTGGAGATGCAGTCTTGTTTGTGCTGCAGGCCTTCAGAGATATTCTTCCTCCTGGAATAATGGTGCTTCATTCAGACATTGTAGCTATATAGTTTGGTATGTCAGAAATCAGGGAATGAGGTTCTGCTCCCTTTGTTGGGAGGCAGTGAAAGTGTGGAAGTAGGCAGTCACAACCTAGCACTTTTAATTGTAACACATATACCGGGAGAAGTCAACTGTCTTGCTTGAGATGCTCAGCCATCTTCTATTGGGGTTCCTATTACGTGATCAAAGTTTTGAATGAGTTTTGAAACTTCGAACATGACAGTATCGAACTTGTCTGTTTGAAGTTTCAAAACTTCGAACACGGGAAAAAAAAATAAAAGATGCAACAGTAAACTAACTAAACTCCAAGATTGCATTACAGTGCAGTAAAGAGAAATATTCTCTTTCTGCACTATAGTGCAGTCTCGGAGTGGTATATTTAGAGAGTGGGGGGGTGTGGGGAGTGCAGGGGGGCTTGCCCCCCTGCTTGCACCAGTTAGTGTACTGTTGCATCTTTTATTTTATTTTTTTCTGTGTTCGAACTTCAGCAAGTACGACTATATGGTTCCGACCATATAGGGTTCAAACTTGTTGAAGTTCGATAATATAATACATATCCATTTGGCTAGATCATTTATTAAATCCCATTGTGCAGAAGTCTAGATTTTACATTAGAGATTCCTGGCATTTATTGGAAGAATTACGGAAAATCAATATTCCTTTGCAGTCTGTTAGTATTGCTACGCTTGATGTCAAATCTTTATACACCTCCATCAAGCAAGAGGAAGGGCTGGAATATTTGTGGGAGTATCTGACTAGCCACACAGATGTTGACAATGTCAAAGTCAACACAATTTGTGATCTTATGGAGCTTGTGTTAGACAACAACTTTTTTAGATCTGGCAAACACATTTATAAACAGATTTCGGGAGTGGCCATGGGGGCGAGAGTGGCACCAGCATTTGCAAATTTGGTAATGGCTAACTGGGAACTTAAATTTTTGGTTAATCACCCCAGTTTTAACAAGGTGCTATCTTACTTTAGATTCATAGATGATTTATTATTTTTATGGACTGGCACTCCACAAGAGTTTTCTGTATTAGTAGACAATTTGAACCACACTACACAGTTTTTGGTTTTCAAAATGAGTGGGTTTGGGGAAAGCATCCCCTTTCTTGATATTCTACTTACTGTGGACAAGGTTAACAACACCTTCAGCAGTCAGGTATATAGGAAGGAGGTATTTGCTAACCTGTATCTACATAAAGACAGCCTACACCCTATACATATGAAAAAAGGAGTCGTAAAGGGGCAGATAATTCGTCTAAGTAGACTTGCTACAGATGATGATACATTTGTCAAGGAAATTGAATTTTTGAGATCTTTATTTTTATGTAGAGGTTACACCTTAGATTGGATCCAAAATATAGAACAGGAAGTTATCAAGCTTAGAAAGGGGATTGCTAAACCCATCCTTTTGTCTGATCATTTAGGTGTCAGCTCTGGATCTACTAATGTAAATGGTCTTAACACATATAACATTGCCTTTCCTTTACCTATTGTCAACGAAATGTGGTTCATTAAGTACACCATCATCAACAATTGGAAGGTGTTGTTAGGCAATAGGGATTTGGTAGATATTTTAGGGTTCAAACCCATGTTCACCTGTAAAAGGGTGACTAACAAATCTGTGCTTGAGGTAGATCATACCAGACATCAAGACAACACTAGAGCTGTTAGCATTAAGAGGGGTACATATGCTTGCAATAACTGCAGGCAATGCAAATTTGTCAGCAACAGTACTTGTGTGTTTGTCAAGTCTGTTAATTACACGATTTGGGCCAAAGGTTATTACAATTGCAATTCAGATTATGTAGTTTATATTGCAAATTGTGTATCATGTGAACAGTATTACATCGGCAAAACCAAGAGGGTTTTGAAAAGGAGAATTTATGAACACAATTTAGCAATAAAAAACAAAGATAGGCTCAACTCTTTGGCTAAACATACATTAGTTTGTAGGGATTTTAAGAAGTTTGAGTTTTCAGTGTTGGATAAAATCAACACTAGTGATTTTGGAGGAGATTTCAACAATACCTTGGAGTGTAGAGAGACCTTGTGGCAACTTGTGTTGGGGGCTGATAAGCCACCTGGCCTTAATGAATCTATCAATTTAAAATGTTTCTTAAAGTATAGATAACACATCTATCAATTATACATACATATATACATCTACATATACGGTACATAATCATTAAACAAATTCCTTTCATTTATTTATTAAAACTATTTATATATACATTTAGAGAAATGAATATGTATTTACATGCACATTTTATAGTAATATATTTTTATGGTAAAGTACTAATATGAATTGGGTTGTATTTGTTCATGTTCATTTCATGTGTATGTTTTTATATTTATATGTGTATATATATATAATAATATTTTAGCAAAGTGATTTAATTAATATGAGGTCACTTCCTGTATTATTAATTATTTAAGGAACTGGGTTCATTGTGTAAGTGTTTCTGAAGAAGTTCACGTATTAAATTTGTGGATGAAAGCGCTAAACACTTGTCTGTTTGGTTTCCTGGTTTTCTCTACAGTTTTTAAGTTTTTTTTTTTTTCGTTTGTATCATCCACTTTATTCGATAATATAATAGGAACCCCTTCTATTGATGCATCACAAATGGTCACTCAGCTTGACCACGGCAAACATATTGTTTCTGTTGTTGGGTTTCCTGTTTTGTCATCACTTTGCTTCTCCAGTTAATCCCAGATTTTGAACGTTTGTCTCACTGCTATTCTTTCATTGCACAGAGAAAGAATGGAGTAGTCCACAATTGGCCTTAGAGATTTTATGCTTTCCTCATTTTTGTTTCCCCTGCACTCCTATGTCTCTCCCATCTGGCAAAGTACCCCTAATGTTTGGATCTTGAATTAGCAGCTTGGCAGCCTCACTTCCATTGACGCCCAAGAGTCAGTTTTTTTTTAAATAGTTTGGTGGATATTTTGTCTTCATTTCAGAAACCCTCCACACAGGAAATGTGCAGATAAGAGGGAAATGGTTATCAGTATGGGCAGGGTGCCACAACCTGGATCACTTTTCATCCCTGTTTCCTGCTACTGCAATATTTTTCAGAAAATGTTGAGTCAGGCCTAATATCTTCATTAATTAAAGCGCATTTGACTGGCACATCCAGCTTTCAAACTGGGCAGGGTTCATAGTCCATAGCCTCTCTCAAACTGTGCAGAGTGTTCCTTAAAGTTGCCTTTCTGTTTCATACTCCTATTCCTATTATTATGGCAAAATTATCATTTTTTTTTCTCCATTTGAACCTAAAGCATTTGCAGAGTTGTCATCTTTGACATGAAAGCCCTTTTAGTTAGTATCTATGACAACAGCCAGACAGTTGTCAGAGCAGCATGCCTCATGTGTTAACCTTCCTTATCCTGGCTGTTCATAGAAGTAAGGATTCTTTGAGGACCAGGCCATTATTTGTGTATAGTTACGAGAATTTGAGTTCATCCATCTGCTGGCCTTCCCCTGTTCTGCAGAGATTATTCTAATAGAGTTGAGTTTCATTTGTGTGATGTGCAAAGCTGAAAGTGGAATTACTCATGCATATGACTTAATTTAAGGATAAAATAATTCTAACAGGCTTGTCAGTTGCATAGATAGAATTTGCATTTATTTTTTAAACATGGTGTCTGAGGACTCTGGTTTCTCATTTGACTGGCCTGGCCATGCTGATAAGGGTAGTACTACTATATTATCTTAATTTTCAACCTCATTATATAACAAAAAAGTGTTCCAGTTCTTCACAATATTCCTTGCAGAACTGGATTTTCACATCTTGTGCAATCAGTACCTACATTTCTCATTTTCATTTAGTTATGCCTTCATCAATTTAGTTGTGTCTCAAAAATGCTAAATTCTTTTGGTAGTCTCTAAAATATATTACCAAAGTGGATGTTGTATCTTGAGAGTGAAATGCATTATCTGTAATGATTTAGAAACTAATAAGTAATCTAAACTCCATGGCAAGGGGCAGTGGCAGCACAAACAACTCAGCAGACAGGACAGTTTCATTGTACAAGAACAGAGCTCAAGTGATTTGAGGCAGACAGGTCCTAAAGCTGTAAGTTCATCTGTCTGCTGCCCTTCTCCTATTCTGCAGAGATTATTCTAGTAGAGGAGAGTTTTGTCTGCGTTGTATGGATGTCCACAGGCAGCTTAGGTCTAATGTAGAGTAAACTCTCAGTTAACCAGAACTCAAGCAACCAGAAGAAAATTGAAGAAATACAGTACAGTATGAACAGTTCAGTTTTTCATATGTTGCACTTTGTCCCCCCCCCCCCAGAAACATACCTTACATTTTTAGAATATGAGTTTTAAAAAGGAAGATACAAGTAAATTCTCCCTCTCTCCAACCTGAGAGCAAGTCAAACCAAACAAGAGAAATTGCTAAAATGTCATCACTTGCTCCATACGTCAGTTTGCATCAGATTGCACATTCTCTCATTGATTTCACACACACACACACACACACACACACACACACACACACACACACACACACACACACACAGTCTCTTCAGCTTTCATACATGCATTCACTCACTCTTTTTCTCTCTGATCTATCACACACACACTCTTCAGCTTCCATACATCTCTCCGATCTCTCACACGCAGTCGCTTCTGCTTTCATACATAGGTTCATAGGTTCATAGGAGGTTACTAGGCTAAGGGCTCAAGAGCCTTTACAAGCCTACCCAGTTTTACCCAATATTTTATCCCCAGAGGAAAGATAACAAGGGTCAACAAGCAGGGTTTTGACAATTTTTTACAGATTACCTCTCTCCTTAAGGGACATGGATGCCACCACAGGAATGAGTTTGCGATTTGTCATCCATTGGTCTGGACTGCACTTGAAGATGGTCAGGGGTGTGCTCTGATTCACGTGAATAGAAAGCCTTTTACAGAGTAGGGGCAATCTCTGGAACACATAACTATCTATCCAGCATGATCTAGTCATGTCACAGATCAGGTTTAGATGCTTGGAGTGGGTAACCATCATGCAGTTAGTTTTGGTGATCTGCAGCATTTTCATCAGAGCTGGGTCAGAGACTGTTTTGTAGGTCAGACATAGATTACCCCTTAGTAATTGGTAGGAAACTGAATAGGGGAGAGGGGACTGGCATAATGATTAAGGTGTTCACCTTAAAGATACAAGGTGCAGGGTTCAATTCTCACATTGGGTAATTGGCTAGGCTTAAAATGGCCCACAGGGGCAGTTAGCCTAGTACTAATCTATGAAAACAAAAGAACATTCTGTACAGTGATATGACTTTTAATCAGTCCACATATGACATATTGGTTATACCCTATTTTTTTTTTGAGAAACCTCTAAGGACCCTCCATCTGTTACAGGTGCATGATTAGATACATGCCAAATGATGCACTATACTCAGTTATTGGTCTGATGAGGGCTGAGTACAGTGGATCTGGATGCCATGCCCTTACTTATAATCTGAGCAACAATGAAATATTTCCTCATCACCATGGGCACATGATGGTCGAAGATTTCCCAAAGGATATTATTTTGCACTTCTTCACATTCAGTTTGAGGCCATGGCTCTGACATCAGTCATTAGTCTGTGTCAGTCCTTTCAGCAGGACATCAGTATCATTTGGGAAGTCAATTGTTGTCCTCAGTTTGCAGTCATCAACAAACTTGGTTAGTCAAAGGCCATCTACATTTGCCTTTGCGACCCCTAACCGGGAAAAGTCGAAAGA
Organism: Protopterus annectens; assembly: GCF_019279795.1. Classification (NCBI taxonomy): domain Eukaryota; kingdom Metazoa; phylum Chordata; order Ceratodontiformes; family Protopteridae; genus Protopterus; species Protopterus annectens. The sequence continues at coordinate 1,725,863,083 of NC_056725.1, forward strand.
AGAAGAAGAAATACATATATAAATACATTCATCAGTACCACGGATTACTGCATTACAGTGCCACACATTGCATTCATCAGTACCACACATTATTGCATTACAGTGTCATACATTAAACTGTGGCAAGTGAAATACATAGAAATAGATTTATCAGAGAGATACATTCATAATTACATATTATATACATAATAGTGCAATAGTTACATAGATGAAATATTTTACTAGTTATGGTTGTACAGTGATGTACCAAGAGGAGAAGATAAAGTAGTAAGTTTGTTTATTGAAGGGAAGGAAGAGAGAAGAGAAGTAGAAGGTTATAGGGGAGTGTTTACAGGGGATATTTACATTGGCAGGTCATACCTCCCAACCATACCGAATTACTCGTTTTTTACTGAGTTTTGGGGTCCAAATGAAGGGGCGCGATTCCCGAGTGGCACCCCTTAATTTCCGATTTTTTGCTTTATTATTTTAACTTTTTCAAAATATCGCACTGTCGGAGCTGACATCATCACGTGTGTGATGACGTCAGCGCTACCAGCCAGTCAGAATTGAGCTCTAGGAGCTCACGTCATTATTTCCGGCTAAATGTGAGCGGGAAGTTTCAGTTTATATTTGTTAACAGTTTTGCAGACAGTTCCGGCTAAATGCGAACAGGAAGTTTCAGTTTGATGGCAGCAAGCAGAATGGCCGGATGGCAGCTGGGAGAATTACAAGACTCACGGAAACAGAGAATGGCTGTCAGGCAGCTCGGCTGTTTCAGGGAATTTACAAGGAGCGGAGAATGGCAGGTCGTTCAGGCAGTTTGGCCATTTCAGTTTGGCAGGAGCGGAGAACGTTCAGGCAGCTCCGCCGTTTCACTTTGGCAGCTGGGGAATGTACAAGGAGCAGAGAATGGCAGGTCGTTCGGGGACTACAAGTAAGTGTGTGTGTTTGTGTGTGTGTGTGTGTGTGTGTGTGTGTGTGTGTGTGTGTGTGTGTCTGTGTCTGTGTCTGTGTATATCCAATTCTCCATTACACTGGATATACTTTTACTACAGTAGCATTAGCCCCTGCTGCACAAATCACATAACATCAGCATCATGTCCATAACTATGGAAATGAACACACTAAGCAGAGTCCCATTAATCAAAACAAAATAAAGCAAACTAGAACCAAACAATAACAACATATATTAAAACATGAATGTGTAAACATAAAAGTTTAGAAAGATTAAGAAGAAATGGGAAATATAAACTGAGCACAGTTTATTTAAATCTCTTTCACCTTTTATTTATATTTTCTCACTCAGCAATCAGACAAACTCACAGAAAGAGATAAATACACTCTAAAGAATATTTAAAATTCATCATGTGCTTTCTTTGAATAACAGCAATCTCAAACACCCACTGACAACACCTCAGACAAAACAGAGAACGTAGAAAATATTGTGTTAAGGAGACACATATCACAATATCACACACATCCTATCCTTGCAGTATTGCTCTGTTAATTCATGGTACCGCACCATAACTGTTTTCTTATGTTTCCATACCCTGTATTGCTGATAACTTGAGCATACCTTGTTGCACATTTTTAATGCATTAACATATGATTGAATACATGTTTATTATTATATTGTAACCATTCATTTGGCACAGGTTATGGCTGGCAAGTGTCCACTTGATCAACCCATTAACCCAATTAGCAATTTTAAGCAGACAATCAAGTTAAAAAAAAATCAGTCAATAACTAACGAGTCCTGTTAGCCACATGACATAAACCATCTTATTGATGGATGCAAGCCCCTTACATTTCCCAAATGTGTGACTATAATCTCTGAATGCCTAAAATGCTACATAATCACCTCAAGGCCTGTACAGCACTGAAGGAAAAATGACAGTTTTCAGTTGCAGTGGTCATGAACGGAAATGGTTATTCTGTTATCCTTTCAATGCAATAACACTTTTTGCAACATAAGATAACTGCAGTTCATTCATTCGTAATTCCCATAGCATAAGTTGTAGTCTACTATGTTTGAATAAATAATGTCTGCCAGGGGCAGTCCTCTTGCCATACATGCAAACCTAGATGTTAGCAGATACACACACACACACACACACACACACACACACACACACACACACACACTGGATATTTAACACTAACCACTACCCCTTAAACATATTTTCAAATTGCTTGTGTTTTTCTAAAGTTAAACCCCCTGCTTCTAAAATGTAAATGCTTTATCTTCTTTTATTTCTAGAGCAGGGAGCTGTGACCACTTTAGTAATGAGTTCCATAGTGGAAAAATGTTCAAACAATAAATTTAAAATACGCTCTGTCTAACAAGTGTGCTGTATTATACAAGGAATATAACTTAGTCAGGAAGGTGTATCAAAGAAAAGAACACACGTATGTTTCTTGTTTTGTGTGCAAGGGGCCAATGATTTGAAAACAGCCCAAAGGTAATCTTTATCCACCACTGGCCAGATGCATTTTCTTTGGATGTGGTGTGGGTTTCAGTGCTGCTTCAATGAATGTGAGTTTCAAGGGCAGAGAAGTTTTAATGCCAAGTCTATTTTCATTGTGAGACAGTATTTCTTTGTTTATCAGATGTCTATTAGTGTTTATGCACTGATGTGCTGCAAAATGTAAAAAATAAAATACAAATAATCATTGTAGAAATAAAGCAGTATGCACACATTAGTGTTTGTGGTTAATGGGGCGAAATAGCCAGGTAATGGGACATTGGAATGGCTGCAGGGGGATTCTGGTGCCCTATTTTGGTTGTCTGTCCTTCAGTTTGCGTTTGAAAGTTGGTCTCCCACAATTCCACTGGAGTGGGTGGGGTTATGTAATCATGTATGCAAATTAGATGTTAATCAGCGTACAGATTTTTACCTATTTTTCATAGGCCTTGTCCAGATTTTTGATGTTTCCAGGTTGAGAGGTATGTGGCAGGTCCATTTTTCATGAGGGTATTTTTTTGTAGCGGTTTTGAATTGATTGGGATGTTAAGGGGATCCTATATCTAGTGGTAGGCTATTCCAGGCCTTGGAAGAGTTAAAGCTATGGACTAGGTGACCCATTTTGGTGCTTGGTTTCTAGATTTTTAGTTGGCTTTGTTCAGAACTGCGGAGTAATCTAGTGGGTAGGTAATGAGAGATTAGAGATGAGATAGTTGGATAGAAAGGTTTGTAGGGAATGGAATGAATAATCTGAAACTGATTATACTGAAGCAGGTTAGGTAATTCTAGCCAATTTAGTTCTTTTAGTGAGAGACAGTGATGGGATTTGTAAGAATTTTGGGTAGCAAATCTGGCAGTCCTGTTATAAGTTGTTTCTAACTTGTTTAGTATTCCGTTGTTGAGGCTGGTAAGAATTTGGGAGCTATAAAGTAAAGTGGGCAAGAGGTAGGCATTTGCAAGGATTAGTTTTGCTGTTTTGGTAAGATATTGTTTGTTTCTATAGAGGAGACCTAGCTTGAGATGTATTTTTCGGAAACAATTATTGACGTATAAATCAAAGGTTAGTCTGTCATCGATAGTAACACCTAAAAGTTTTGTACGGGTGTTCAACTGTATTTGAGTATTGTTTTGTGACAGTATGAAGAAGGAAGACTTTATGTGGTTAAGGTTTTTAGGGAGAAAGAGTAGTAATTTGGTTTTCTTTGGATTAAGGGTAAGTTGGTTTTCAGATAGCCAGTTTTCTACAGAGTTAAAAGAGGACTGTGTGTATGATTTTAGTTGAGTTGGTGATTCAGCAGTAGTGATAAGTGTAGAATCATCTGCGTATTGTATCAGTGAGGATCCAGGACAGGAAGAGTAGAGAAGGTTGGTAAAGATGTTAAATAGAAGGGGCCCAAGGACGGAGCCTTGTGGAACACCCATTTTAACAGGAAGAAGAGGGGAGAAAGCTGAGAGCCATTTGACTGATTGGAGTCTATCAGAGAGATGGCTGTTAAACCAAGATATGGTGGATGGAGAGAAGTGTAAGTTTGCTAGTTTAAGGAGAAGAAATTTATGAGAGACTGTATCAAAGGCTTTAGAGAGGTCAATGAAGAGACAGGAAATAAGTTTGTTACTGTCTCTACCTAGTGATAACAGAGTTTAGGAAAGACAGGAGAGCTGTTGTAGTGCTGTGCATGGGATGAAAGCCATGTTGGGTAGGTGTGAGTACATTTTCTTGCAGAAGGTAGTATAAGACTTGATTGTGTATACATTTTTCCAGAATTTTGGAGAGTGGTGAGAGTATGGCTATGGGTCTAAAATTAGTTATATCTGTAGAGTTTCCTCCTTTGTGTATTGGAAGGGTGTAAAATTGCTTACAGATGGAAGGGACTGTGGATTCTGTAATAGAGCTGTTTATTAGAATAGAAACTGCATCCGCAGTGGTAGAGTTGTTGCCTCACAGCAAGAGGTTCTCCCGTTCGATTACCGGCTGGAGTGTGGGGAGTGCCTTCTGTGTGGAGTCTGCATGTCCTCCCCACGGTTGGGTCGGTATTCGAAAGACATGCGTAAATGGGTGTGCCTTCGTTGAAGGTTGAACATCTAGCTAGCACCGTGGCTTTCATCAAAATCTACTGCCAATCATTAGCGGACCAGATTTCTGATGTGACGACCCCTAACCGGAAAAAGCTAAAAGACAACAACATTAGAATAGAAACTGGGAAAGCAAGAACATCAGCAGCAACCTGAAGGAATGCAGAGGGAATGTTGTCTACGGATGTGGATCAAGGTTTTAATTTAGACAGTAGAGTTTTAATATAATTAGTGGAGACAGGTTTGAGGGAGAAGGTAGTGGTAGGGTTACTACTGATAGAAGAGTTTGAGCTATTAGGTCTGTTATTGTTGGTGGGATGGTTTGTGTCTTGATTTAGTAATTTGGATATTGAGTCTATAAAGTAGATGTTAAATATGGAGGCAGTTTCCTCATGTGTTTTGTCAGGATGAGAGTTAGGGAAGGCTTGCATACCTGTGTGTAGTAATTGATTTACAGAGTGCCGGAACTTTTTAGGGTTGGATTTAAAGGTAGAAGATGGATTATTATAGAAGTTTTTCTTATCTTTATTTATGTAACTTTTGGCAAGATTTCTAAGTTCTTTATATTTCTGGAGGTCTGGTTGATGTTTAGTTTTAGTCCAAATTTTCCTTGCTCTGTCTTTATTTTTTAGTTGTGCATGTGTGTTTACCATCAGCCATGGAGCTACGTTAGACTTTGTGGACTGTTCTAAGGGGTACCACAGAATTTAAAATACTAAGGAAAGTGGAGTTAAAAAAGTGGACAGCTTCATCCAAAGGGAGTTGTTTTAAGGGATTCCAGTTCACTTTTGATAGTAAAGATTTGAAAGTTTCAGGATTAAAGTTTGTTAGTTGTTGGTGTTTGATAAACCTTTGAGGTTTAGCTTGATGGGATGTATATCTTAGTATTTGTACTGGACAATGATCACTTAGGGAATTTGGTAGCATTTCAGGGTTATGGTATTTGGAAGGGTGAGAGACAAGGATCCAGTCAAGGAGAGATGAGGCTGTATGGGAGTTATTGAAATAAGTGGGATCAGAGATGAGTTGAGTAAAGCCGTAGAGATTAAGGTGTTGTGAGGAGTTTTGAGAGGAGAGAGATAGCCAGTTAATGTTGACATCTCCAAGAATGATAGTTTAATTTGGGATGTGTTGGGAGATATGAGCAAGCATATTTTCCAGTAGGGGAATATTATCACCTGGTGGAATGTAAATTGCTACAATGGTGATAGTGGAATGGCTATTAATATTTAGGTTTACAGATAACATTTCGGCTGGGGAGGCAGCTTGGGATGTAAAAGTAGATTTAGAAATGGTAAGGTGGTTAGAGTGTAGGATAGCAACGCCTCCACCTTTCCTTTTTGGTTAATCTAGACGGTGTATGATATAGCCAGAGGGCAATATCTCTGTGTCTTGGTGTTGAGATTTCAACCAGGTTTCAGTCAGAACAAGGATATTAGGAGTATGGTTGGAGATCCAAGCATGTACTTCACTTACTAATACTCGTAGTGTTTATTGAATAGAAGGAAAGATGTTTGTTTGGGAGATTATTAACTTTGGGGTTAGGAGGGCTAGCAGTGGAGTGTGTTGGACCGGGGTTGGGATGAATGTCTACAGCTAAGAGAATGTTTTTGTGGAGGTAGATGAGTCTGAGCATATTAGCAGCGGGGGTGTAGTATTTGGTTTTGTGTTTGATAGGGGTGAGTTGGGTGAGTTGGGTATTAGGTAAATGTATTTTTGGTAAGGGAGTATTTAATGAGAAGATAGATGGAAAAATGGCGAAGGTTTGGTCATTATTTATATGGCTGCAGCAATTTGGGTTTGTAGGGGAGATATGTTTGGGGATTAAGTGGATGTTAAGTGATGTGAGTATAAGAAGGAGGAGTAGGAGCACTATGGTGTGCACTAACATTTATTTTCCTCTTGTTACTTATAAGTTGCTTTTACATAAGCAATTCCCATTATTTTATAGAATTTCAATACAGGATTCATTGCAAAACTGTAATACTAACTTCCCTGATTGTTACTTCACTCATTATAACACTGTTTCTCGATATTAATTTCAGAGACTTCCCTACCAGAAAGGGCTAATTGTGTGTGTGTGTGTGTGTGTGTGTGTGTGTGTGTGTGTGTGTGTGTGTGTGTGTGTGTGTGTGTGTGTACATGTATACGTATGTGAACATTCAGGAGAGGGCGACTGATAAACGGATAGTAGAAAATGGGGAGATAGGCAGTTCAGATTCAGATCAGGATGCAGCACAACTGACCCGATATTTGCAGTGAGACAGATTATTTCAAAGAAGCTAGAGACCTAGAGAAAGTATATGACAAGGTCCCAAGAAAGCTGATTTGGGCAATATCTGCAGTGGTTCGAAGTCCCAGCAACATTGGTAGAATTAGTGCAGAGTATGTACAAGGACGTAATGGGTGTACATCAGGGTCCAGCTTTGAGCCCTCTGTTGTTAATACTGGTGGTGGACTACATTAGTAAACAGGTCAGTGGGGATAGATCAACAAAGTTGCTGTATTTAGATGATGTGGCATTACATGCAGACTCTGAGCAAGAACCTCAGCAAAGGATAGATGAACGGAATGCAAAACTGAAGGCACATGGGATGACACTAATTACAGATAAGACCCAGACAGTTCCAATAGTAGTAGGAGCAACTGGTCTTATAAAAAATAGTTTACAATCGTATTTAGATATGTTACCAATTCGTGTAACACCGTACGAATTACAGGAGGAGTCATTACTGGGCATGTTGCGGGTCTTGCGAAAAGCACTTATGGCTAACATCAAAGAGTGAGTCAATACTAATTTCATGAACTTTAATCGTACTTTGACTTAGGAATGGGGTTCATTCCAGTCATGGTATTAGAAACCCAAAAGACTTGGAGAAATTAAAAAAACAGATAAGACAGTTGTAATAGCAGCAAATTGGTGAAATCAGAATAAGCTGAAAATTGAGATAGAAGGGAAGATAGTAGAACAGGTTAATAGTTTCAAGTATCTGGGAGGGGTGGTTGAGCAGAAGAGGTCAAAGCTAGAATCAGAGGGACTGCAGCCAACTGGCATAGAGTGTCAGGTGTAGTGTATGACACAAGAATGCCAAAAAAGCTGAAAAGTGTACAAAATAATGGTGCGACCATTACTACTGTATGAGATAGAAACCTGAGAAGTAAAGGCAGAGTAGATGAGAAAGCTAGAGGTAATGGGGAAAAAAGTGCCTCAGATGAATGGTAGAATGCACACTATGGGACAGATGAAGAAATAAGTACATAAGAGCAGAACCTAAAGTAGCTCCAATTGCAGAAAAGAACAAAAAGAACAGATTACTGTGGTTCGGGGACATGTGCAGAAAAGTAGAAGACAGTCTAGTGAAGAAGATTTGGGACAGACAGTGATAAGGTGAGAGGAAATGAGGATGTCCAGCAAAGAGGTGGATGGATTGTGTGAGAGAAGTTATGTGACAGTCAGGCGTGAGTGTCAAAGAAGGCAGGAGTGTAGCACTGAATTGAGAGAGATGGTGACAGTTAACATGGCACCCTGCCCTGACCCCATGTAGAAATATTGGGGAAAAGAGGGGGTGGGTTCATGATGATAGGTGTGTGTGTGTGGTTTACCATCAGTTGCTTAAACATTCCATTTGTTGAATAGAAAAAATGCTTGCACAGCTGATTGAAAATCTGCTGATCAGATGTGTGCTGTTTGTTTCCCTGTGTGAGATTGTGGTACAGTGGGGAATGGGGAATTTGCCATTTTCCCACTGTAGCATTGTCTCAGAGTTAGTTTATGTAATCAGCAGGAAGTCTGGAAAAAGCAGGGGGAACTTGCCTTCCTGCAAAAAAATGTTTTTTCTGTTTTGTTTTTTGTTTTGTTTTATTTTCAAAAGGTTAATTGACAAGTTGCTTTTTTCAGTTGTATTTTGAATTAGTGTACTTTCTATAAATGTATGTATGTATGTGTGTGTGTGTGTGTGTGTGTGTGTGTATATTTATATATATATATATATATATATATATGTACACACACATATATACACGTGTGTGTGTATATATATATATATATATATATATATATATATATTATGATGTGTGTGTGCATGTGTGTCTGGAATCTTTGCAAAGGAAACAATTGATCATTCTCTGTACTGCTTTCATTTAGAAGAACATTGTGCATATAAGCAGTAAGTGCTGAACTTCCTTTTAGCCAATTAAGCACATGCTTGTTTAAAAATGTTCCTTTTTCTCAAGCATGTTCTTTGTATGCTATTCCACAGTAATCACAATATTTTTCTTGTTTGAATTTTTAATCTACAGTTCGTTGGACATAGTGGCATGCATTAGTTTTGATGCGTTTATTATTTTTGAGTTGTCGCCTCATAGCAAGACATTGTCCCGTTCGATTCTCAGCTAGAGCGTCTTCTTTGTGGGAGGCATACGTGAATGGGGCGTGCCTTCGTTGAAGGTTGTGCATCAGGGCTGGTAACCCGGTACATAAAAATCCACTACCAATTATTAGCGGATTGGAGTTCCGCTGTGGCGACCCCTAACCGGGAAAAGCCGAAAGACACAAACAAACATTATTTTTGAGTACAGATTATTTATATTTCCATCTTTTGCTTGCTCTAGCAGTCCACTTACTAGTAAATCAACTTTTTGTGCTTCTACTTATGGAGCATGTCTTTCTTTAAGAGATTTTCCAGTGTTGTTTCTCCTAATAGCCTTTTCTTTGCATGCACTCATAATTAATTCCACACAGTTCTTTTTGTCATCATTTACTTTAATGGTAGCTATAATAGCAGTCTTAGAAGTCTTGAAATAATTTTCTCAGTGCAGCAACATGCACAGTCACAAATTCATAGATGTTCTTCATCTCACATTGCTGCAGTCCTTACATATGGGTAGTCCGCTGTCCTCGGTCGGCCCGAATACCAAAGTATTAGGCTGACGTCGGTCAAGGCGCTTAAAACTGACATCAGGACGTCAGGGTACAAAAGCGCATGACCGACGTCATTTCCTCAGTCTTTTTTGCCGCATGGTCCGATGCAGAAGCAGCGTTGCAAGTGCCGTTCGGCGTTCTGAAATTTTTCGAATTCGAAGTTTCAGACCGAATCCAAGTTGGCTAAGTACCCCGTTGGGGATTATTTTGTTTTTTTTCTTGCCTCAGTATTTTACCGGATGTCAGAAAAAGTGAATAACTGTATTTCTTGTGGGAAACAGATACCGCATAGGGATTATCATTCTTTGTGTATTCCTTGTTTGGGGCCTGAGCACGACGTTGTTGGGTGTCGCTTTTGTGCTAGGTTCAATAAACGCACTATTAAGCGAAGGTTAGATTGTGCTAGGCTGGTCTTTGGGAAGCGGTGCAATTATAATATGCCGTCGGATTCTCCGGCGCCCGCTTCTGCAAAGAAGCGCAAAGACAAAGCAGTTAAACCCAGGCAAGATGAGTCGTCCGTTCCGGACGCCGGTTCTTTAGAGGCTTCAGTGGAACCGGTGGTTCCGACGGAGACTTCTCTGGAGTCTCAGGGGGAGACTTTGATTTTGCAGGAGGTAGTCTCTCAGGAGGCAGGTCAGGCCGAAGGGGCTTCTCAAGTTACTGTACTCCCCTCCCTTCCTAGGGTGGTTAGGCCTTCTCCTTCGGTTTCCAAGGCTTCTCCCAGAGGCAGGCCAGTTTTAGCTCCTGTTGGGGTCTCTTCTAGTTCAGCAGGGTCTGTGCCTAAGAAGCACATGCTTAAAATGGCAGAAGATTTGATTACTCTGATTAGAGGTTCTATGCCCCCTCCTGATAAGAGGCCTAGGGTGGAGCCAGAGTTGGGAAGTTTTGAACAGGCTTCGGATGTTTCAGAGTCTTGACTGAAGACTTGCAGGAGTACTCTCCTTATTCTGATTCTGATGCAGATGATTCCACTCCTTCTGCTTCTCCTCCAGAGGATTTTTCTTTTTCAGAGACATTTCATTCTATGAGGGAACATTTTAAGTGGGAAGGTCAGGACTTCTCTGATTCTAGGAAAAGGCTTAGGGAGTTTATGCTGTTACCCCAGCATAGGCCTTTGGCTATACCCCCTGTTCTGGATGTTGTGGAAGATGTGTTTGCAGAGGCTTCACTTAATCCTGATTCTCTGCCGCCTGCTCTTGTTAAGCCGGACAGGTATTACAGGGTGCCTGAGGCTCACAAATATCTTTATAAGAGTCCTAGGGCGGACCCAGAAACTATTAGTCAAGGGCCTAAGGGTGTCAAGGCCTCTATTGTAAAAAATCCGGTTCCTTTAGATAAAGAAGCCAGAGCTTTGGATAGATGGGGAAAAAAGGTCTATACATCTTCTACCTTAGCTATGAGGGCTTTGAATTGCCAGTTTCATATGTTGAAATATCAAAACTTTCTTCTTTCTCAGTTGAAGTCTAAGGTGGATGCTCTGGCGGAAGGCATTGAGTGTAAAGAATTGCAAGATTTGGTGCATGTCTCTGAACAGGTGGGTAAGCATTCTTTACAGTGTGGTTTTGATGCTGTGCAGGCCTCGTCTAGGGTGGCTGCCACTGGCTCAGTTCTTCGCAGGCATGCCTGGGTGAAGGATCAGAATTTATCTGACCATGTTAAGACAAGGATTTTGGATGCTCCTTTGCAGTCTGATGTGTTGTTTGGTTCACCTGTGGAGTCAGTCTTGAAGAAAATGGAAGACAAGGCTAAGTCTATGCAGACTGTTAAAGATTTTTTGCAAGTTCAGCCTCCAAGTTTAGTAGGAATTGGCCTGCTAAGGGGTGGACGTATCCTTCTTATGATTCTCAGTCTAGGGGTAGATCTAGACGTGGTAGGGGCAGAGCTCAGAGTTCTTTCAGGCCTAGAACAGGGAGTTCCCCTGCACAATCTTCGGGTGAGGGCAGGGGCCAGTCCTTTCGTAAACAGGCCCAATGACCTACTTTTTCAGCTGCCAGATCCTTCTTGCCTGGCAGCACCTTTGGGAGGAAGGTTAGCACTCTTCAAGGAAAATTGGATGTTGGTTACCCAAGACAAATGGGTATTGGATATCATACACCAGGGTTACAAGTTTTATTTCCATACCTTGCCTCCTTTGAAAGGCATGCCGGACGTTCCTCCTCAGCAAAGACTAGAGGCTCGCAAACAAATTTCTCTACTACTTCAAATAGGGGCCATACAACCGGTTCCTCTGCCAGAAGTGGGCCTAGGATTTTATTCTCGCCTGTTTCTAGTACCAAAGAAAGGAAACACGTGGAGACCAATTTTGGATTTATCCATCCTCAACACATATCTGGACATTCCCAAGTTCAAAATGTTAACGTTACAACAGCTTTTACCTCTGCTGGGCAAAGATCACTGGATGGTGACCCTGGATCTCAAGGAGGCTTACCTTCATGTTCCTATCAGGCCCAGTTGCAGGAAGTATTTGCGTTTTCGGGCTGGGACTTCACATTATCAGTTCTCTGCATTGCCCTTTGGCTTATCTACTGCGCCCAGAGTGTTCACGAAGGTTCTGGCTCCAGTGGTAGCTTTTTTCAGGCTAAGAGGAATACAGATTTATCCTTATTTGGACGATTGCCTGATACTGGCCCAAGGAAAGGACAAACTTCTTCATCATTTACAGTATGTGATGGCAGTGTTAAGATGCCTGGGGTATTCTGTGAACGAAATAAAGTCCAGTCTAGTACCCTCTCAGGACATGTGCTTTCTGGGTGTGAGACTGAATACAGCATCCCAGATGGCCTTTTGACCCCGGACAAACAAAAGAATCTTTCTCTTTACTTCCATCAGTTGTCTCATCAGTCCAGGCTGACTGCAAGGACAGTCCTTCAAGCCTTGGGGTTCATGGCATCTTGTATTCTGGTACTTCCCAATGCCAAACTGCATATGAGGAAGCTACAATGGTATCTCAAGAATGTATGGACACAGCACTGCAAAGATTTGGACACTGTCATTCAAATAATACCTTGCATTCAAAAGGAATTTTTGTGGTGGGCTCAGGAATGTCACCTAAACAAGGGACTCTCTGTGACCCGGCCAGAGGCGAGTCAGATTTTAACGACAGATGCCTCAGACAAAGCTTGGGGAGCTCATCTAAATGGAAAATGGATACAAGACACGTGGCCTGCCAGACTTCAACATCTACATATCAACTTGAAGGAGATGTTAGCAGTCCAATTTGCATTGATAGCTTTCAAGGATTTACTTCTTCCAGGGCAGGTGTTGATTCAAACAGACAACACAGCTGTCATGTGGTACATCAACAAGCAAGGGGAACGATTCTTATCCTCTATGCAGACAAGCAATGATTTTGTGGGAGACTGCTCTCAGTTTACAGCTAAATCTTCAGGCAAGGTTTCTGCCAGGAGCACAGAACTCCTTAGCAGATGTGTTGAGCAGACAAATTATGGATCCCCACGAGTGGAAATTGGATCCTCATGTATTTCAGAGATTGACAGTGTTATGGGGAACTCCAGACATAGATCTGTTCGCTTCTCCACTGAATTACCAGCTGCCAAAGTTTTGCACAAAAGGTTTCATCCCTCGGCTTGGAAAGTGGATGCTCTCTCATTCAATTGGAGCAATCTTCACGTGTATGCCTTTCCACCTCTGCCTCTCCTCCCAAAGGTACTGCTGAAGGTCAGACAGGACAAGCCAAACATGATTTTAATAGCTCCAGATTGGCCTAGACAGCACTGGTACCCATTACTGAGAAGTCTGGTACAGGAGCCTCCATGGCCTTTGCCTTGATTCCTCACCTGCTGTCTCAGGAGAACAGTCATTTACTCAATGTCAAACTTCATTCTCTACATCTGACAGCCTGGCATATTCTGTTTTAAACCCTGGAGGGTCTCAGCTTCCACAACAAGTTTTGAATGTTATTTTGGAGGCCAGAAGGCCTAGTACAAGGAAAGTTTACGCAGATAAATGGAGGAGATTTTTATTTTGGAGTACTGCAAAGGATTTTGATGTTTCCAAACCTAATTTAAGTGTTGCGCTTCAATACCTTACTGAGTTATTGGACAAGGGTTTGTCCTTCTCCTCTATAAAGGTTCATGCTGCAGCAATTTCTGCTCACTATGACTGTGACCCACCATTATTTTCTCAGCCTTTGTTTAAGCAATTCCTTAGAGGGGCAAAAAATATAAGACCCCCACGTAGAGCTCCTACTCCTGCTTGGGATCTCAATTTTGTGTTGGAGAAACTCACTCTACAACCTTTTGAGCCTGCAGCATCGGCAGAGTTGAAATATTTATCTTGGAAGACTGCTTTTTTGTTGGCCATTACCTCTGCGAGAAGGGTTTCTGAATTACAGGCCCTTATGGCAGTTGAGCCTTTCTTAATTTTCCACATGGACAGGGTGTCTTTGCGTACTAACCCTTCTTTTATGCCTAAAGTGGTTTCTAGTGTGGCTTTAAACCAAACTATTCATTTGCCTACTTTTTATGCAAACCCCCAAAATAAAGGGGAAAGGATTTTGCACACTTTGGATATACACAGACAGTTGTGATATTATTTGAACAGAACTAAAGGGTTCAGGCAGTCTCAGCAGTTGTTTGTTTCTTTTGCTTTGGGTTGTCAGGGCAAACCTGTGTCAAAACAAACTATTTCTAAGTGGATTGGGTTTTGTATTGCCTTCTGTTACTCCCATCATGGTAAGGAGATTCCAGCTGGGATTAGGCCTCATTCCACTAGGGCTACTGCCACTTCTACAGCCTTTCTAAGGGGGGTGGCTACTAAAGATATTTTGGAAGCAGCTACTTGGAGTTCAGTGCATACTTTCTCTAAGCATTACCACCTTCCACTTTACTCTAAATCTAGGGCTGGATTTGCAACTGCAATTTTGCAAGGCATGTTGGCAGCTCCTAATTCCTTATAGTTTTGCCATCCTCCCTTACCTCTGCTTTGGGATTCTACCCATATGTAAGGACTGCAGCAATGTGAGATGAAGAACATAGTACAGTTTTGTACCTACCATAAATGTAGATATTCGAAGATCCACATTGCTGCAGTCCATTTTACCCTCACGCCTTCCCCTCTGTTGTTGAAGGTGGTGGTGTGGTTTGTGTTGTACATAGTGTAAATATGGTTAGTGCACGGGTGGTTGTTTAGGTTTTGCTGGTTTTTGGCTTTGGCCTTTCTTGTTAGGGCCTTCTGACATCTGGGGCAAGAAAAGACTGAGGAAATGACGTCGGTCATGCGCTTTTGTACCCTGACGTCCTGATGTCAGTTTTAAGCGCCTTGACCGACGTCAGCCTAATACTTTGGTATTCGGGCCGACCGAGGACAGCGGACTACCCATATGTAAGGACTGCAGCAATGTGGATCTTCGAACATCTACATTTATGGTAGGTACAAAACTGTACTTTATGTGCAAAGCTGGAAGTGGAGTTGTATATGCATCTGACTTGATTTAAGGTTAAAATGATTCTTTAACAGGTGTGTCAGTTGCATAGATAGAATTTTTATGTATGTTTTTAAACACAGTGTCCGAGGAATCAGAGGTTTCTCGTTTGAATGGCCTGGTCTCACTAATAAGGATAATACTACTGTTGTCTTCATTTATAACCTCATTTGTAGTAATAAATATAAAGTGTTCCAGTTCTTTACAGTATTCCTGGCAGGACTAGATTTCCACATCTTGTCCAGCCAGTGCCTGCATTTCTCATTTTCTTTAAGTTATGCATGCTTCAATTTAGTTGTGCCTCAAGACATGCTAAAATTCTATTGGTAGTTTATAAGATAAATTATTATAAAAGTGGGTATCGTATCTTGAGAGTGAAGTGCATTATCTGTAATGATTTAGAAACTAGTAAGTAATCTAAACTCAGTGGCAAGGGGCAATGGCAGCACAAACAACTCAGCAGACAGGACAGTTTCAGTGTACAAGAACAGAGCTGAAATGGTTTGAGAGAGACGGCTCCTACAGCTGTTAATTCAGTTTACCTTTTTTCTTTGCACATATGCACCACCTACTGGCATAGCATGTCAGTATGCAACATACTACATATCCCTAGAAAAAACTAAGGTGAAGGATTGTCTTCCCTATGCAGTTAATTGGGAAAAACATAAAAAATGCAGTGTTCTGAAGTTGTGGTGAGAACTTCATGCACCTTTAATTGCCTTTTAAATCCAGGCTTGCCTAAATGTTATTATTCCATTGTTTTCTAGCATGTCAAATAAGGAAGTGAGCTTGCAGGTGAAATAAAGTTCCCATTTCATAAGGGATGTGGTGAGTGCTTGTATTTTCTCTCAAGGAATGACAACAGTGCCACAACACTGGGTGTTCTAGCTGCAGCTGCATTGAGCAATTCAAATGAAATGGCACTTCTTTGATGGCCTGTTCATAGGTTTATAGGTAGGTACTAGGCTATCAGCCCTGAGGCCTATACAAGCCCAGCCAAAAAGGTACCCTGGCTTTTGCCACCTAAGAAAATTATTTTCCTGTGCCACTGTCGAGCAGAGCCACAGAGGTGATCCCCGGGGTGAATTACCTATTTCTCATCCAATCATGTGCTGCAAGATATCTTGTAATAAACTGAAAGTAAGTCATTTTTTTTTGTGTGGGGGGGCATCAACTTTTTGTTTTGCATTATAATTCTAGTGTCATGAAATGACTGAGGAAACTACAGTGCTCTGTGAGACTTATAAGCAGCTGTTTAGTACAGATACTGTAAAGTCATCTTGTCTCATGAGCAGCATCAGAAAATTGAGAAGGTGACCAAGGCTATGAAGGTAGTGAATATGTTGCTTTTTTTTTTGCAGTTCCCTTCTTGCTTCTACAAGAGCTAAACTAACTTTGCCATCAAGTGTACTTCAGGTTTCATAGGTTCATAGGTAGGTACTAGGCTATCGGCCCAAGGGCCTACGTAAGCCTAGCCAACAAGGTTCCCTGGCTTACGCCACCCAAGAAAGTTATTTTCCTGTGCCACTGTCGAGCAGAGACACAGAAGTGATCCCCGGGGTGTATTTCCTATTTCCCATCCACTCATCAAGATTTTTCTTGCAGAGTGCTAATGAAGAACTTTGCTTGACATAGATGGGTAGCCTGTTCCAGAGTATGGGAAGTCTCTGGGAAAGGAATCTATCCCTCCAGCATGTCCTGTTTATTGTGGTGACAAGGTTTAGGTCCCTAGAGCGTGTAGCTTGGAGGGATTGGGATTTCTTTAGGTGTAGCATGTCCAACAGCTCTGGGTTTGACACAGCTTTATATGTTAGGCAGAGATCACCTCGGAGTAGGCAATATGCTACGGAGTAAAGCTGGAGTTTTTTGAGACGGTCAGTGTAGGGCATTTGTTTGAGTCCAGTAATCCTCTTTGTGAGGTACTTCTGTGACCTTTCCAGCTGCTGCAGATGTCTTGTGAGGTACATTCCAAAAGGGGCATTGTACTCTATAATTGGTCTAATGAGTGTCGAGTAGAGGGGAATGATGGCCTCTTTTTTCCTGGATGAGAACCCTTTTATGATGAGGTGTGCTACGTAGAAGGACTTCCTGACTACTGTGGCGATGTGACTATCAAAGGAGAGACTACTGTCCACCTGGGTCCCAAGGTCTCTTATCACGCATTCGGTGTTAAGTAGATTGCTGCCTGTGTGGTAGTTCATGGGTATAGAGTTTTTACCAAAGGAGATGACACTGCACTTTTTGGCATTGAGCTTGAGGCCATGGCTCTGACACCAGGCATCTGTCTCAGAGAGGCCCTTCTGTAGGATGTTCACATCATTTGGGGACTTGACTATGGCTCCTAGTTTGCAGTCATCTGTAAACTTCGTTAGCCAGAGGCCTTCTGTGTTAGCCTGTACTTCAGAGAAGTAGATACCAAACAGGAGCGGTCCCAGGACGGAACCCTGTGGTACTCCACTCGTCACTGGTTTGAGGTCAGATTTGGAGTCTGCAACTTTTACAGTGTGGGTTCTGTCAGTGAACCAATTGGCAACCCATCTTGTGACGTAGGGATTTATTGCTAGTTTATTGAGTTTAGCTATAATTCCAGAATGGGGGATGGTGTCGAAAGCCTTGTCGAGGTCAATATAGGCTGTGTGAACCACCTTACCCTCATCTACGGCTTTGGTGACTGCCTCAAAGAAGTCGATCAGGTTCAGGAGGCATAATCTGCCTATCACAAACCCGAACTGGATGGGATCCAGAGTTTGGAGGTTACCAATGTCTTTGTTTATGAGTTCCATGATGATACATTCCATGGCCTTGCAGATTAGGCTCGTCAGGCTAATAGGTCTATAGTTCCCGGGATCAGTGGTGGCTCCCCCTTTGTGGAGTGGGATAATTGTTGCTGTGCGCCATTCAGTGGGCACAAAGCCTGATGCGAGGCTATTATTGAACATGGTGTTTAAGTGAGGAGCCAGTTCATTCTGAAGTTCATGTAAAACGCAGCCTGGGATGTTGTCCGGTCCCATGGATGCTGTGTTTTTGGATTTAGAAAGTGCAGCTTTCACCTGCATAGTTGTGATTACAGGGACTGTGCATTCTTTCTCTATAGATATGGGCCCTTTAGGGGGGGTGAGGGGGGTAAAGTTAGCACTGAACCTATCTACCAGCATGTTGGCAATATCAGTTGGTTCTGTAATTTTCATGCCTTTGTGCTGTAACTCAGAGCAGATCTGGGTGTTGCCCTTGAGATTCTTGACATAGCTATAGAATGCTTTGTGGTTGTCCTTGGAATTAGTGGCGATTTTATTTTCATAGCTAGCTTTGGAGGATCTTATAAGGGATCTCAGCTTCTTACTGAGGCTGACAAGGGAGCTCCTCCACTCATGGGATTTCACTCTCTTTTGCAACAGTTTCTTCTTTCTGTTGTATAGTTTGTTTATGGCAGGGGACCACCAGATTGGCTTCCTTTTTTTGGAGGATAGCGTCTTGGTTCTGTTTGGGATAGCACGATACACGCACTCATGTAAGTGCTTATAGAGTGCATTTGTGTAGGATTCAGCAGTTGTAACTGTATTGTCCATCTGCATGGGTGTCATGACGTTCACTACTGCTGTCTTAAGAAGCATGAAGTTAGCGTTGGAGAAATTTTTTACTGTGGTTTCCTTAATGGGGGTTAGGGGTGGGATGTGGATATCAAGGGTGATTAACTTATGGTCGGATCGGACCAACGAGGAGTTCACATCAGGTGTGGAACACCGGTCACTCATGTTGGTAATGACTAGGTCTAGGATATTGTTGCCCCTGGTGGGGGTGTGGATAAGTTGATCTAGGCCATTGGAGTTTATGAATTCCAGAAAGCGTTGCGCTAAGGAGTTGGTACATGAGTAGTTTTCCCAGTTAATGGTGGGGTAGTTGAAGTCGCCCATTATTAGACTGTTTGGTTGAACCCTAATATTTTCCAGTTCATCAAGAAAAGAGGAGTGGGAATCCTGGGGCATGGTGGGGGATCTGTAGCAAGCTACAATTTGGATTGCAGTTTTGCCAAGAGTTAGTTGCACTTGGATAACCTCAGATGCATTATGCTGAGCAACTAGCCTGGAGGTGTGGATATCCTTAATGAATATGGACACACCCCCACCTTTGGTGTTTCGGTCCAGGTTACATGGCTGAAAAGTGTGGTATGAGTTATAACCTGGTAGTGCAGGGTGCTCTCTGGAGCCTTGAACCAGGTCTCAGTCACTGCACAGATATCGATGTTCTCCATTTTAAGGAGTGCCTCGAGTGAGTGCATTTTGAAATTTAGACTTCTAGCATTGAATAGCATTACCCTCAGTTTTTGCTTGCTTCTTCCTGATATGGTGGTTAATTTGTTACTTGAACCCTGCCTAAAAAAGGCAGTATAGGGGCAGCAAGAGCCTTAGCCAGTATCCGGAATCCCAGGGGTGACAGGCGCAGGCCATCTGTGGCAAAGCATCGTGGTCTGTTGATCATGTCATCCCAAGCAGACAGATACTGGATCCCCTCAGAATGACACCAGAAGCTTAGCCAATTGTTGAAGTCAGTCATTTTGTCCTTGTACTGCTGTATCATTCTGGGCGATGGAAGAATGCTACTCAGGGCTAGGGTCATACCTGCCTGGGCTACAAGATCGGAGAGCTCTTCCATGTCTCTTTTCATGTAGTCCAGGGAGGTACGTCTCAGGTCATTCACACCAACATGGACAATGACAGAGTCATATTTGTATTTGTGGTGGAGTGACCTGAGTGCGTGGGTTATGTGGCGGATCCTGGCACCCGACAGGCAGCTGACAGTAACCTTCTCCTTGTTTAGCCTGGTGAGTGGGACATCAGTGTGGCTGACTATAGAGTCACCTACGACTAATGTTTTGGGTATGTTGTTTTGCCTTATTGGCTGTGTTTGAGTGGCACACTGTATCTGTGGGCTATGTGTCATTTGGGTTGTGTTAGGGGATGGAGGTTGCTTGTGTTTCTGCTTTGGTGGTCTCTGTTGCTTAGGCAGATTATTATTGAGAGCCTCCGCGAATGTTTTTGAGTTTCTATGTGTGGATTTTGGTGGTGTAGACGTAGTGAGACTATGTGATGAGTGTGGTGTGGTGCAAATGCTTACCTTCTCCGCATAACTGTCAAGTTCAGTCTTGGTTGGAGAGAGCTTTACCTCCAGTTTGGCTAGATAAGTGCATCTCTCACAGGTTGTAGTGCTGGGTGGTAGGATGAAAAGGTTGTCTGTGTACAGGAGGCAATTTCTACATTGCCTCAAGATGCCCAGATTCATCAGATAGACAGGGAAGAACACTGGGAGCTGACCCTTGGACATGCCTGAATAAAACCTATTTTCCTCTAGATAAGTGAGGAAAGTGAGTACAAGAGCTGTTTTTCTCAACGCCAGTGAAAAAAGTAAGTACAAAAACTGTTTTCCTCTAGGTAATGAGGAAGATTGAGTGCTATAGTAATTAGTAGCTTATTTTGTGCTTACAAGTTCTGAACAAGTGCTGAGCATGAATAAGCAAATTTAAGTGCTAAAACTAAGAATCTGTATCTGCACTAGATGAGTTACAGGACAGAAACAAGTGCAAATGCAGGCTTTCAAATCAGAAAGTTGAGAGAGATGGAAGATTGCCCAAACAGCCAATAACTACAAATTCTGGGCCAGAACCACTCCTTATGTGGTAGACAGGTTGCCTAATGCTTACCACTCCCACTGATAAGCTAGAAGGTTTCCCTCCAACACAGAAAGGCTTGGGGGGCTCATAAGCTTACAAACAGTCCTGGATACAGCAAATCTGTATCTGGAACACTAGTTACAGGAAAGGTAGGAAACAGGCGTACAGTTTTTTTTCCCCCCGTTATTTTGAATTAATGAAAGAGCCAGTAGAAGCTGGACCCAACATATTTTCATCAGTTTTTTTAAAGATTAATGTATTTTTGTTTGTTTATTTATCCTTTGTTTACCAGGTGAATCCCACTAGGCTAGTAGCCTCTTTTCTGAGGGGACTCAAGGTGGTATTTAAGCTTTTACTGGAAATTTGACCAGGATGTGAGGAAACTTCCCCTACTCTTTTTATTTTAATAGGTGCCATGGGATCTTTTGCATTTACCCAAGCTGCTACCAAATCAAGCAGATTCAGTTTAACATTTCATCTGAAGGACTGGCTGCTGTCCTTGATGGTATGCAGTGCTGGCAATAAATAAGGAATATCAGTACAGGCTTGCCGCATGTTGAGGATAGTGAAGTTCATTATAATTATGTATAACTGTTCTCTGTCTGGTAGAATTGCAACATGTATACAAAATAGCATAAAACGTTTATAACAATTTTAATAGTACACTATGACAGTTGTGACAAAATACCCTTTCAGGTGACAGCTGTGACCCAAACGGAGTGTAGGGTTCCTTTAACAACTACAGAACAGAGGTTTAATAAGTTAGACATATTCTCAGATGTGCGTAGTTATGAAATGAGTTTGCTTAGCAGGCACATTAATGCAGAATAAGGTCTCATTTTTTTTATTCTAGCCACTTTTTCTTTTGGTAGCTGTCAAAGATCACTTGCAGTTGAATTGGAAGCTATAAATTCTTTCTCTTTGTTTGCTTGTGGTTATAATTTAAGTTTTGCTTGACTTACATTTGTTCAGCTGGATAGAAGATGAGTACATTATGCAATATATTACCATAAATCCTTTTGTCTAGTTCTAGAAACCCCCATTTTGAGTGATCTATGTAGGTGCTACAATCCTTCAACTGAGTGTTGTGGAAGTGTGTATACATATACATATATGGATATAGTCTAGTATGAGGAGATATATGTTCTTCGTGTTTCACTGTTGCAGTCATCACATTTGGGTTATCCCTGCCAGGGTAGCCCAGAAAGCCTCGGTGTGGTATTTGCTTTCCACAGGCAAGACAATTAACGTTTTCTGACATTGGTTAGTGCAAGAAAAAAGGATCCCCAATGGGGTACTTAGCTTTAGAAGACTTCAGCTTCAATTCGGAAGATGAAACTCAGGTAGCGGTCGACCGGCTCTCATGTGAACTGCTTCTGCATTGAGCTCCGTGAAGAAAGACTGATGTAATGGCACCAGCTACCTTACTTTATACTACTGATGACCTGATGTCAGTCCTGAAGCGACAGCAACTGACGTAGAAATACTAAGCCTCTGGTATTCAGGCTGGTCGGGGGTTACCCTGGCAGGGATAACCCAAATGTGATGACTGCAACAGTGACTACACTTGAGCATCTACATTTACGGTAAGTGTACACAACTGTACTTTCTCCTTAGTGGTAGGACTACTGCCTTTAGGTTTTAGACAAATCAGCATATGAAACTTTCCCAGGCTTCTAACCCTTTCCATTTTACTCATAATGCCTGGCAGAACAGGAACTTTTGTCATGCACAAAGCAGAAGCATCAAAGGAAATGCCACAGTATACTTTTTAAAAACATGCTAAATTTGTGTGGAAAAGTTTACAGGTTGATACTAGTTTTGATGCCTTCTTGCCGTTCTTGCTTATTTTCACTTTTCTGTGATTCTGAATGTCATTTTCTCAACAGTTTTACTGAACTTAGCTGTCCCTCCCCAGACCTTTGGCATTTTTATTTCCTTGCTCTTTCTTTTGTATATTAATTTTTACTTTGGTACTGTGTAATATTTGTTCTGCTAAGAAGTGGTCTATCCTCAGTAACAGGACCATCTACAACAGGGTTTGGGATAACTTAGTGCCTGGAACTTTTCGCAGAGTTTTTGTTGTGACACTGCCTTAATGCTTTGTTTCCACCTGACCTATTCTTCATCACTGCACTAAATTTTGGATGTGTTGAATAGCTCTGTGCAGTTATGCAGTCATTCTTTCTTGTTTCTGAGTTCAAAGGTCACTTTTTGGCAATTTGTTATTATTCATAGCCAGTTAAGTTTACATCTGTACTTATCTTCAATTTTTTTTTTTTTTTATACCAAGTATTGCATGTTTCCTTTCCTTTTCAGCATCAGAGATGTGGTCCTCTGGCCTGGCCCTTTTCCAGCCTTAAGGCACCAATTGCCCTTTCAGATAGTGTTGCTGAGGGCAGTGAATTGCTTTGAACACCACCCACTCTTAAGTGCATGATCTGACTTGGAGACAAGCACAGTACTTCTACTAGCCCCGTTTGTAAAAGCTTTCATTGGGCAACTCTTCAGCAGTGACATGACAAACATTCATCCCATTTGATGAAGAAAGACATCACAATACAGACAAATTACTGATATTTGTACAGTTCTCTTCTGGGTCAGCCTCCTGTTCTCTTAGGCCTAAAAAAATGATTAATCAGTCAAAAATGTTAGCACAAATAAGATCATTGACAGCCGTGTATGAGATTCATTAAAATCCTCTTTTAAAATCATTCTTCTTTATTAATAAATTTAAAACCAAACCTTGGATTGCAAAGTAGTGAGAAGTATGAAGACAAAAGTGCTTATCTAGACTTGAATTTCCATACAACACTGCATTAATTTTATTGGTTTTTACCAACTTCTTTGCAATCCAAGGTTTGGTTTTAAATTTATTAATAAAGAAGAATGAAGTTTAATGGAGGATTTTAATGAATCTTATTCACAGCTGTCCCTGGTCTTATTTGTACTTTTAGTTTTTGGGGCTTTTTTCTGGATTCGCCAGTCAAAAATATTCGTCAAGAAAGCTTCATTTTATAAGGAGGTACTAGACTAGCTGCTGTAGTGCACCATTTTAAGCCTAGACAGTTTCTCTTTGTGATTAACAAACCCTGTATTTGTTATCTGTGAAGTTATTACCTTAACCATTATGCCAACCCCCAAACCAAAACTCATTTGTGCATGGTAGGTACTGCTCCTCTTCAAAAGCTTTCCAGTCCTGCAATACTGAACAGAATATAGCCAGTGATAGACCTGTCTGCACTGAGGACTACTTCCATGTTGTACACTTGGGCATACATAGCTTTACTGGCACAGTGAGTGGGAGGCACAGGATGTGTCCAGCCTAGAGCAGCAGTCTCTCCACTATACTAAACAAACGTTACAATCAAGATAAACCCTTTCTCAGCCCTATACCCAATTAATGCTAGGTGTTGACTTGAAACACCTGATTGTATCAGTGTGGGAGGTGCCAATTGAGATGCTGGCCAGTATGTCTTGTGATACCAGAGAGATTCACAGCTGCTGAGAGAAATTGCTTTTCTGGAGAGTCTGCATAGTTCCCATCAAGCTCTCCAGCTTACCCCCACTCTTTAGTTATTTGTCGTTTTTGACCAGGAAAGTCCATCTGCACAGAGACCATTTTCAGTGGAGGCCCAGGGAGAAGCTCCATCACATTACATTTATATTAACAAGTAAACTTCAGACGGTTCTTAGAAAAAAACAGCAGTTACATTTCTTATGAAACAACAAACATAATTACAAGACAGGTATATACAATAAAGTATTTACATCAACAATTATAAGTCTGTACAGTTGTTCCAGCTGTAAACTCTTGCAGAGGTAAATAAATTGATACTGTAAATAAGTTTAGTGCTTTTTCATTTCATTAAAAAGGTTTGGCAGGCATTCAGGATATGTAATGAAGTTAGTTATAAAATTATGTTGGAAGGGAGATTTTAGCATTGTATAGGATTACAAAGAGTTCAAGAGATACATTGAACTAAGTTATAAAATGATGTAGGAGGGGATGGAAGATATTAGTATTGTATAGGAGGATAATGCTTATAGCATATGACTGTGAGAGCATGGTACAGGATTATTTCTACTTAAGCTGCTTGTTCCAAACTGGTATATCTAGAAGGTTTATAACTTAGTTATACAGTAGATTCATGAGAGGTGTAAAGTGGTAGATGGAGGTAGTTAGAAAAAGAGCACGATGAGAAGTACTGTTTAGGGGGGGTGAAAAGGGATGTATTAATTCAAGTGTAGGAGGGAAAGCTGTAAGAGGTGTAATGATTCAATTGGAGGAAGGGAAAATGTTTGTGATAAGCAATAAGAAGTTTGTACTTTAATTAGAGGTCTCAACCCGGTGATGAACATGAGCATGTCTAAGCTTGCATAAGGTATTGTTTGAACTGAAGTTTATAGCTTGGAAGTTTGTTAATAATTTTTACTTGTGTAGAGGTGGTGTTCTAGAGCTTGGAGATATAATATAGTCAGTCCCCTGATTATTGCTGTAGTAGTGCATAGCAGAAATGTATCACCAGACATGGAGGTCATTTGTTGGGGGTATAGAGCAGTAATATTTTTTTTTTAATGCAGGGCATTGTTCAGGAAAATATATCAGTTTTTGTACCAGAACTAGCTGAGAGTATGTTATGTAGTTAAGCGCTAGCCAGTTTAGTTGCGTTAAGACTTGGCAGTGGTAAGCTCGGTGTGTAGGTTTGATGTTGTTGTTGGCTCAGATAAAGTTACTGGCAAAAAGTCCTTTGCTACTGGTGTTGGTGCAGTAGCTGGCATCCCCATTTCTGATGCCCATAAATCCCATACAGAATGGCCAAGATGTTCAGTTGTATTGGAACAACAGAGTTTGCAGATTCCTTTGTAGTTTTAGACCATGTTCTCATATGGGCTGTGTTCAGAATAGTCAGTGGATGCCAATGTTAGGTCCTTTGGTAATTAACTCTGCATCAGCCCATACTTTGCTAGTTCAGGCACAAACCACATAAGTGCTTTTAACCCAGATACAGGTTGTCTCCAAATCCAAACTACTCTCTATCAACTCCCGTGCAATTTCAGATGTTAGGCATCCAGCATACTGATTTTGATTCTGTAGATGACTCAAATATTATCCACAGGGCAACCATTACTGGTGCTGGCCACTCCAGAGGTCCCTCAAATGCTCATCCTGCAACCTAATAAGGTTCAGGCAGCCCTGAAATGAGCTGCTGTAGCCTCTGAATTGGCTCATGATATCCATACAATGGATATAATGATGGCTCTAACTCCCCAAGCTGCCCTCCTGATGATCCATTGTTTGTAGGGTTTCTTCATGTGACTCAAAAAAGGGGAATTGGCCCACTGATCCACCCCACCCACTCCACCCAAAGGCAAGCAACCACAAGACTCCTGACACTTCAGTCCCTAGACAAATTGGGTGGCTCTGCCCTTGGTGGATACACTAAAATATGCCACCCAGGTGGCACAGAAGAGCTCTGACACAGTGATCCCAATACCAAGGAAATCAGACAGAATATTTAATTCCTCACAGAGACCGGACCATTTGGTTAGAAACATAAAAACAGATTTACTATAGCATGCAGAAGCCATGAAACTGGCTCCCACACCACAAAAGTAAGCAGTGTATCCACCAGATAAGGAATCCAAGGCAATGGCCAGACTTGGAAAGTGCATCTTTGTATCCTATATGCTGTCTTTTTAGGATGTGGAATTATCTCATCCCCATGATTTCTTTGAGAGGGATCTCCTTGACCATATAATCTATGTGATGGGACACTGGCCAGAAAGGAATGAAAAACATGAGTATGAAGACTTTACTGGCGTCTCCTTAACTCTGAGAAACCACATTATTCCTGTGATTTACATTACAGCTGAGGATTTGACCAGAACCTCAGCTATGAACATATAAATGCACAGATATGCTGGCTTCATCAAAAATATTTCACAGAAGATTTAAAAAAAATGACATTATGGACTTCAGTTTTATAGACCCTCTTGTTCCATGAGATAATGAGTAGGCACCTCAGGGATATGCAGGAGCGTCACAAAACCCTGACTACTGTGGAAGTTAAGTTTCAGTTTGCACAGCGGACATTCTCTAGAAAATAGAGAAGACCATGAAAGATGTGTTGTTTGCATGTCTCACAGCAGCTTTACCATGGGGGGAGTGAGATGTTGTTGAAGCTAATGAGAGCACTCACTGTGGCAGAGGATACCACTGCTCACCAGCATGCTGTGAACTGTTTACAGCCAGCCAGCAGCAATCCTGAAGCCTTCCCCAGCTGCACTGCTTTAGTGACTGTCCTCCTATGTGACTAGGTGGTCCAAGGCTGTAAGGAACAAATGCGTAAGGAGTATTATTTCCAGGGTTTAAAAATTTCCTTCATCAGACTGCTACCATATGTGAAATTCCTGCCAAATATCCTAACCTTTCAGCATGTTCAAGCAAGCCAGGAGATATTCTCTGTCTTCCATTAGAAAAGAAGAAAAAGAAACCAATTAATGTCTGTAAGGAGAATACAGACTAAAGAGGACACTGCTTTGTTATGTAACACACACATTACAGGGAATTATAATGTTTTTCTTTCAAAAAAACTTCAGTCTACAGAAAAAGGCATTATTTTTTTCCAAAACAGAAGGTAGAAAAAAGAGGCAAGGGGCAGGTGAAAAGGAAGAAATCAAAACTGAATGTGGAAGGACTAAATAACATTACTATAAGAAAAAAGAAGAGAAAGACAGATGTTGACTACATAGCTGAAGCTGTGGATTTACAATGCCAGCTGCATAAGAATTTAATACACAATGAAAACATAGTGAAAAAATGGAACTTGCTCCACCCAGATCTTACCACTACATCCTCCTTACCCCAATTCAAAATATCCCTAAAGAAACACTTAAAACAGGCATTGGCTATGTCCATGTCTAAACCCAGACTAACCCAATAAAAACACAACTCAAATAGGTGAAATACCCAATAAAAATAACTTCCTTAACCTATATGAATAAACTTTCTAAACCTAACCTACTCAGACTATATACACTTCTCAACAACCTTTAGAACAATATTATAAGGATAGTCACTTGCTATCCTAGCCATTCTAAGGCTATGTTTCTAACCCTTCTATGATAACCTGTTATCCTAGCCATTTTAAGGCTATGTTTTTAACCCTTCTACATCTAATTTCTAACAACTTCCCTTCTTAACTAACCACCTTTTTCTCCCGATTGTAATCCGTGACATCAATCTATGTAACATGTCATTCTATATACTCCAATGCTGTGCAATGATTTTTGTACATATTTCATACTATAAACCTACAAAGATGCTAAACTTCAATGTAACCATGTATATATATATATATATATATATATATATATATATATATAATCACTTAGTTTTAAATTTTTACATTTTTAAATTTTCAATGTAACCATGAATATTGATTGTCACTTTTTTGCACATGTGGAGCTTTTCTCCCCGGGTCTCCGCTAAAAATGGACATGTATCCAGTCGGACTCTCCTGGTTAACAAATGTAAAATAAATAAATAAAATAAAATATCTCTGTAGTCTGCACATCTGTTTTTTCCCACCGACCCAGTTCTTGTGGTGGTCTTAAGTCTTGGTGGCTTTGAGTTGCCAGCCTCTGGTATGAATTTGATACTGGACACTCCCCCAGTCACATTACATCAGCTCATTCTGCAGTTTATAATGAGAACTTAGCAAAGCCCCACCCCTTTAACTTCTGAATATTGAATTATCTCATTATCTTCTGTCTCTTCACTTTCTACTAAAAAAAAAACTGCTTCCTGCCTTTTCTGTAACTAGTCTAGTCCAGATACAGATTTGGTGTATCCTGGACTGTTTGTAAGCTTAAGAGATCTGCTAGTTCTCTCCTGTCATACACTTTCACTAGTTTATTAGTCTAGCTCTTTACCAGACTTCTTGTAGCAATTATTGTATCACACAAAAGTGCTACCAGCACTAAACGTTCTACAAGGAAACTCCAGTACTTATTATTAATGCCCACCCCTCCAGGCATGTGTATAGGTCAGTACCCTCTGCTTTCTCCTGTTAACCTGGTGAACTTGGGCATCCTGAGACAATGTAGCAACTGCCTCATGTACACTGATAACCCTTTCCTCTTAACTCCCAATACTCAGACTTGTGAGAGATGCACTTATATATCCAAATTGGAAGACATGCACTCTCCAGCCAAGACCTGAATAGCTGGTCAAGAGGAGAAGGTCAACACTTGCACCACACCATATTGAACACACAGCCCTCCAGAACACACACCAGCACTTCCTTCACATAAAAACACAAACCACACACTCACCTTCATGGAGGCTCTCAGTAAAAATCTACCCAAACAGCAGAGACCTCCAAGGCAGAAATACACTTGACCACCACAACATTAATCACGAGACACATAACCCTCCTAAATAGTGTGCCACTCAACCAAAGCCCCTAAGGCAAAACATCATGCCCAACACACTAGTCATAAGTGATTCGATAGTGAGGCACACTGATGTCCCACTCACTAGATTGAATAAGGAGAAAGTAACAGTCAGCTGCCTGTCAGGTGCCAGGATCCATCACGTAACCCACGCACTCAGGTCCCTCAACAACAGGTACAAATATGACTCTGTCACTGTACATGTGGGTGTGAATGACCTGAGACATACCTCCCTGGACTACATGAACAGAGACATGGAGGAGCTCTCAGATTATGTAGTCCAGGCGGGTATGACCCTAGCCCAGGGCAGCCTCCTACCTTTCACCCAGAATGATACCACAGTACAAGCAGAAAATGATTGATTTCCACAAATGGCTAAGTTTCTGGTGTCTTTCTAAGGGGATCTGGTATCTGTCTGCCTGGGATGACATGATTGACAGACCTCGATGCTTTGCCAGAGATGCCTGCATCTGTCACCCCTGGGCTTCCGGGTACTGGCCAAGGCTCTTGCCAACGCTATAGTGCCTTTTTTAGGCAGTGTTCCAAAGACCAAATTACCACCTTAACAGCTGCAAACAAATGCAGTCTGAGGGTCATTCTGCTCAAAGCTAGAAGTCTAAATCTCAAAATGCACTCGTTTGAAGCACTCCT
This sequence comes from Protopterus annectens, assembly GCF_019279795.1. Lineage (NCBI taxonomy): Eukaryota > Metazoa > Chordata > Ceratodontiformes > Protopteridae > Protopterus > Protopterus annectens. The sequence continues at coordinate 1,725,892,743 of NC_056725.1, forward strand.
TTAAATGTAGAACATCGACATTTGTGCTGTAACAGAGACCTGGTTCAAGGCAGCAGAAAGCACCCCTGCACTACCAGGCTATAACTCATTCCACACCTTTCAGCCCCAGAAATTGGACCGAAGCTCCAAAGGCAGTGGTATTTCCATATTCATAAAGGATGCGCACACCTCCAGACTGGTGGCCCAACATAATGCATCAGAGATACTTCAGGTGCAACTAACATTGGGTAAGACAGCAATTCAGGTTGTAGCCTGCTGTAGGTCCCCAACCATGTGCCAAGACTCACAGTCCACATTCCTAAGCACCCTGTAGAATATCAGGGTCCAACCTAACACTCTCATACTGAGTGACTTCAGCTACCCCTCCGTTAACTGGGAAAACTACTCATGTACCAAGTTCACTTGCCCAATGTTTCCTGGAATTCATTAATTCCAATACCCTGGACCAGCTTGTTCTTACCCTCACTTAGAGGTAGCAACATCCTTGACCTGGTCATTACTGACATGGGTGACTGTTGCTCTATACCAGTAGTCAACTCCTCCCTGGTTAGATCCAACCACAAACTAATCATCTTGGAAATCCACACCCCCCTCCCCCGCAAAGGTAACCACGATGAAAAACTTCTCCAAAGCTAACTTTGGGCTCCTAAAAACAGAGGTGGCTAACTTCATGGCACCCATGCAATTGGAGAACAGCTGCATGACTGCCGAATCATACACTAATGCCCTGTATGAACACATACACAAATGCATGGATCTCGCCATACCCAGTAGAACCAAGACGCTCTCCTCCAAAAAAAGGAAGCCAATTTGGTGGTCCCCTGCTATAAACAAACACTACAACAGAAAGAGGAAACTGATGCGGAATAAGGTGAAGTCCCAAAGCTGGAAAAACTCCTTTTTCAGCCTCAACAAAAAGTTGAGACCCCTCATCAAATCCTCTAAAGCTAGCTATGAAAACAGAATTGCAGCAGATAGTAAAGACAACCACAAGGCCTTCTGTAGTTATGTAAAGAATTTCCATGGCAATACCCAGATTTATTTGGAGCTATTGCACAATGACACCTCCTGTACCGAGCCAACAGTTATTGCCAGTATACTGGCCGACAGTTTCAGTGCCAACTTTACCCCCCTCTCCCCCACCAAAGGGCCAATCACAAAACCAGTAGATTGCCAGGCACCCAGTATTACTGCTGCACAGGTTAAAACAGCACTGCCCAAGGCCAAGAGTACAGCTTCTATGGGACCTGACAATATCCCTGGCTGTGTTCTACATGACCTACAGAGTGAACTGGCATCTCACCTATGTGCTCTGTTCAATCACAGCCTCACCTCAGGCTTTGTCCCTACCGAATGGCGCACTGCTACAGTCATCCCTCTCCACAAAGGAGGAGCCAACTACAGACCCTGGGAACTATCGCCCCATTAGCCTGATGAGTCTGATATGCAAAGCTATGGAGCGCATCATTGTGAACCTAATAAACAAGGATATAGGGAATCTCCAAACTCTGGATCCCACACATTTTGGTTTTGTGAAGGGTATATCATGCCTGCTCAACCTGGTCGACTTCTTTGAGTCAGTTACCAGAGCTGTGGATGAAGGCAAGGTGGTTCATACAGCCTACATTGATCTGGCCAAAGCTTTTGATACCATTCCCCACTGAGGAATCATAGAAAAACTCACTAAGCTAGGCATCGACCCCTATATCACTAGGTGAGTTGCAAACTGGCTCACAGATAGAACCCACAGTGTGAAAGTAGCTGACTTCAAGTCAGACTGACAACCAGTTATGAGTGGAGTCCCACAGGGTTTTGTCCTGGTTCCTCTCTTGTTTGGTGTCTACTTCTCTGAAGTCCAGGCCAACACAAAGGCACTCTGGCTGACAAAGGTCACAGACGATTGCAAGTTGGGTGCCATAATCAACTCCCCAAGTGATGTTGACATCCTACAGAAAGGCATCACTGAGACCAGCGACTGGTGTCAGAACCATGGCCTTAAGCTCAATGCCAAAATATGTGTCGTCATCCCCTTTGGGTTCCCATGAAGTACCACATCGATGGTAGTCCACTGAACACAGGAGGCATTATAAGAGATCTGGGAACACAAGTTGACAGCAACCTCTCTTTTGACCACCACATTGCCACTGTGGTCAGAAAGTCCTTCTATGTGGCACATCTCATTACTAAGGGTTTTGCTTCCAGGAAGAAAGAGGTCATTGTCTCCCTCTACTCTTCCCTCATTAGGCCAGTCATCGAGTAGAATGCCTCATTTGGTATGTACTTCAATAGACACCTGCAACAACTGGAGAGGCTGCAAAAGTACCTCACAAAAACGATACTAGACCTTAAACACTTGTCCTATATGGACAGACTCAAAAAACTCCATCTATTCCCTGTCTCATATCGCCTACTTAGAGGCGATCTCTGCTTGACTTCCAAAGCCATGTCTAACCCAGCCCTGTTAGAAATGCTACATCTAAAGAAATCCCAATCCCTCCACACTACACTCTCCAGAGACCTCAACTGCATTACCATAATCAACAAAACAAGCTGGAGGGACAGGTTCATAACCCAGAGGCTGCCCATGCTATGGAATAGACTTCCCATACATGTCAAGCGGAGTGCCTCACTGGCCCTCTTCAAGGGAAATCTTGATGAGTGGATGGGAAATAGAAGATTCACCCCGGGGATCACTCCAGTGACTCTTCTCAACAGAGGCACTGGGAACTAAGGTCAGTGGCACGACGCCAGGGTAATTCTATGGGCTAGGCTTGTAAAGGCTCCAGGGACATTAGCCTAGTACACACTTATGAATTGATAAAGCAGATATTACTGTATTAGAAGTTGAAGATTCTTCAGAGCTGGTCAGCAAAGATATTCTTGTAATTGGAAATTAAATTATTAGAGGAACTGATACTTATACCTGCAGAAAAGATAATAAACATTGAATAGTGTTATGCTTGACAGGAGCAAAAAACAGAGGATGTGAGACAAGCCTTGGAATGTCTTAATGTAAGGAAGTACGGATCTTTTTTATTCATGTCAGCACAAATAATCTTATCCACAAGGTTTCTCTGACTTTTAGTAGGGAACTGGCAGCTCTCTTAGATAGTATAGCTTGTACTGGTGTTAGGAAGTATTGTTCACAAATCACCTATAGAAAGGATAGTCTGGTCACCACGAATGAAAAAAAATTGTGGTAAATTCTTACATGGAAAAAATATCCTGTTTTAAGAAATGGAAATGTATAGAGCATCCAAGCTTAGCTATGGGCACACAAGTGTTCAGACAGGATGGTGTGCATTTGTCAACATCAGGGAAGAGAATTTTTGCAGCAAATATTTTGCAATATTTGACAAACACTAGGCAAAATTTTTCCCAAGTTTAAAATTTAAGAGATCACAGATAGCAACATTTGATGACTCTCTGATGGTTGTTAATGCTAAGAGCATTAATAATAAAGTTTTTTATTGGAAAATGTGCTATATTCCCACAAGACTGATTTTGTTGTTGCTTGTCAAACATGGTTAAAGAACAATGACTGGAAACCAGTTTTGTCAGGGTGTAAATGTTTTTACTGTAACAGGCATTTCAACATAAAGTCAGGTGAAGACATTAGGATAAAGATTAAAGATAGTTATAAGACCTGTGATTATTACATGTTCAGTGATAACACCAGTACTGTAGACTGTGTAACTGGGACAATAAAGACAAAATTGGTACATATAACAATTCTTGGAGTGTATAGACCACCAAAGTAAAGTGCAGATTACCTAGAGGAATTCATACATTTCTTACATGAAATAGAGGAGGGAAGAATAATATTAGCTGGGGACTTAACCAGAAACTGACTGGAATAATATTGATTCAACAACATTAGTACAGCAACTGCTTCAGAGTGTAAAAAAACCTACCAGGGGACGGAACATACTAGACATTGTTTGTGTTCCTAAAGAAATGACTATTACTTCAAGTCAAGTTTTACCACCGTTGATGTGCAATGATCATGGGGTTATAAAGGTTAATTTGTTGCTAGATAAATCTGCCAAACTGAAACCTAAACCAATGCACAGAAGGTTAATTACAGAGTACATGGAAACAAAACAGTCACTTTGTAAAACTAACTGGAGTGAGGTGTTCAGTGGAAATCTGCAGGTGGAATGTTGAAAGTTTTGAGAGAGAAATTGTTGAGTCCAAAAAAATGTGTAACATCAGGATCGAGGCATTCCATAAGAACAAGATATCTAATTAAGATGAGAGACAAAAAATATAAGAAATGGAAGAGAGGTCAAAGTAAAACTTTGAAAACTGAAGTAAACAAGCTGGACAAACAAGTTAAGCGTAGTGTGAGACAAGATCAAGAAAAAAATTGAAGAAAATTTATATAACTATAGTGAGCATAATAGGAAACCTTTTTGTAGATACATAAGACGGTTGAGGGAGTAAAGACATACAAATTGATAAAATGTGTGTAGATTCTAAAATTTATTCTCAGACACAACAGATTATAGATATATTTGCAAAATCTTATGCAAAACAGTTTGGCTCCACAAAAGGGGTGATAAGCTGTCCTAGTGACATCCAGGCAACCCTAGATACTGGAGTCAAATTAGATTATATTTAACAAGAACTGTTCAAACTTGATCCAAATTACAAGGAGGAGATGGAATTAGTAACAATGACTTGAGCAAGAAATTACAGTACCATTATATGTATTATTCACTAGACCATATAAATATGGGGAGATTTCTCAAGATTAAAGACATGCGCTTATTAAACCTCTCTTTAAGGGAAAGGGGAGTAGGACAAACCCAGAGCCATATAGATCCTCAAGTCTACTTTCATGTTGTGGAAAAATAATGGAGAAGGTAATATTGGATAAGTTATTGTCATAATTGGATAGGTTGGTACTTGAAATCATATATCAGCATGCATATGTTGAAAATAGATCTATTACCACCTGTAATATAATATGAATGAAAAATTGTGCTGTGATGTAATTTATATAGCTGTAACTTCAGTATTTGGCAGAGTCATACTCAAACACTGATCAGTAAATTAGAACAACTAGGTATTGATGTACTCTTGATAAGATGGATAGCTGGATGGCTTACAAATAGGACATGGCAAGTATCATACAGCATCTGGACAGATGAAATTCTTGGTTACAGTAAGGGTGTCCCACAGAGGATCTGTACTAGACCCTTACTTGTTTAGATTGTATCTTTCAGACCTATCTTTTTCATCTGAAGTGGTCTACAAGTCTATATGCAGATGATCTGAAACTGGGTAAACTGATTAGATGTGTTACAGGTAAGTCATGTCTGCAAAATAACTTGAATAAGTTGACTGTTTGGGCACTGGAGAATAATATGCTGTTAAATACATCAAAAACTAAGTATATGAGATCTGGGAGACATAAATTGAAAGGTGAATATTTAATACAGCATACAGTGATTAAAACTGTGGACTTATTTAAGGACCTGGATATATAGGTAGATCCAGCTATGAGTTTTTCTAATCATATCAACCAATTGGTAAGTGCAATGATAGTTCCAGAGTTATAGGTTGTATCAAAAGATAAAGTATAGGAAATCAAAAATGATGAAGACATTGTTTGTTAGTTACATTAGAACCCAAACTTGGGTATGGAATGACAATATGAAAACCCTTTAAGAAAACACATATTAGTAAACTAGAAAGAGTGCAGCGGAAATATACCAAGGGCATCCATGGATGTGAAAATTTTACATTATTATGAAAGACTAAAATATCTGAACTTGTACAGTGTCTCTTATAGATATCTAAGAGGAGATCTTATTCAGGTTTATAGGTCATTTAGGGACAACTACCTCTGGGAATGTTTGGGGTTAACAAAAAGCTAGAGATCATCAGACAACCTATGTAGAAGAGTCTATAGGAATGAGAAGTGTGTTAATTGGTTCTCTCACAGAGTAGATGATGCATGGAACAGGCTACCAAATTACATTAAAGCAAGCACTAGTTTAGATATTTTTAGGAACAGACTGGGCACTTATTATGGGAACAACTGTGTTAGTATATTGGCATGCTAGAAGGGCATTAATGCCAGTGCTTCAAATATTTGTATGTATATATGTATGCATTGACTGAGCTGCTACTTGAACTCTGGTCATCTTGGTTGTAGTCATTCCTCTGTGCTACAGAGGTGGGCAGTAAAGTCTTCAGAATGTTAACAGAACCCCATATAAACATCTGTATAAGGTGGGTGGTACCATGGCTGGGTGTGCACAAAGGGCTACTTTGAAGAATGAAAATGTCCTGTTAGTGTCAACAGCTCAGTTGTGGTACCTAACCCCAGTCAGGTATGTAAGAAGGGCTGACAAAGTGGCAAATTGGAGTATGAACTTGTCTTTACAACTGGCCTGATCCAGAAAGGCTGTTCTTTGGTTTCTTTCCAACAGCTTGCACAAGATCCTCTTCCAGATCAGTCTCATTTGGCCAGGTTGTCACTTAGCCATGCCTTCCTAAGGGAGTCAAGTAGTACTCATACTTATAAGGTGTAATTTTCCCAGTCTTAAAAGTAGCTGACCATGTCATCTAGATATGCAACTTGCATGATGGCTATGTGTCCCTAAGATTTGATGTTGAAGTGACCCCATGCAATCCATATAGGAGGACCATATAATGAAATAGTCCATTGAATATAGAAAACCTGTCTTCTGCTTTGACCTTTCTGCAGGAGACACATGTCAGTATCCTTCTTAGCTCCCAGGTAATGAGTTAACTAGCCAGCGTGCTAGTTTGTCAAGCCATGGCCTGGAGTAACTGTCAGACTGGAAGTTGTATTTGGGCTGCTTCACTTAAACAAGATTCTTTTAGTTACTTCTCCCCTGCCAAGAGCCAAGCTTTTTTTACTTCATTAGCAGCACCCTATGGTGTAGTCTTAAGAATGCTTTAGGGCTGAGGTTTCACTTTTTACCTTATTTTGCAGTATTATGACTTATTACATCACAACAAAGAAAATGTTGTGTTAGGTTTACTGAAAAGCTTCTTCAGCTCCTGTCGCTTGTATACAGGTAGTATCTCTTCTTTTATTTCTAGCTCCACCAAAGTTTGGTTCCATCATTTGCTTCAAGATGCATATGAGCACCACAATTCTCCTATCACGCCAGTGTTTTAACACATTTGTAATGTAGACATTACTGTCTGTGTTCATGAGACTGGGAGAGCTTTTAGTTACAGAAACGACTCCCTTTTGTTGTTGCACAGAGCCCCTTGCAAATGGATAGATATTTATTTTTCAGTTTGCGTGACATTATCGTTCATTCTTCAGGATGAAACTTAATAATGTTTGCTCCCCTGTTATAGATATGGACATGAGGTTCCTGGACTTCAACCATGGGCTGTTTTACCAATGGTATTGTGTTTTTTATCCTTTCTTGCATTTAGATACTATGGTGCACTCCGCTGTATCTAACAGTCCCTTGTTTTGATGTCCATTTACGGAAACCCTATAGAGGATTGTAGCACCTCATAAGGTTGCATTTGGTCCCACATTTCTCCTGTTGATCAGTGACATTATACAGCACTGCCTTTCTTTTATTATTGAATCATTCCATTAGTCCGTGTTCTGTGGGTGGGGCACAGAGGTTTTTATTTGGATATTATTAAATTCAAAAAAAGACAACTTACACACACACACTTACTTTCAGACTGGATGCATACTTTATTAAATTAACATTATCTACCTGACTAATATGTACTGAACATTTTCTGTACTGCTTCTGTCCCTGTTTACCTCCAAACAAAAATGTCATGGTTAGGTCTATTCCCTTTCCTCCCCTGTTGATCATGACACAGGTCCATTGTGGTTACTCCCTTTGTAAGGAGTCCATCATGGACTGATGTCTCTCATGCTGTGCACCCATCTTCTGTTCTTTTTTTCTGCTAATGATCTTATTACTTAACCCCCCGACTTGAAGATTTCTTCCACAGTCCCCTGTCAGGACTACCAACATTTCTCCCTCTGAATACTAACTGCCCTAACCAGATTCTTCCTTTCACATAGTTCTCAATTTGTGAAAGCTAATATTTACTTCCAGGCTGTCTAAAAGCAGTCTTATTCACTTTATTTACAACTTCTTATCACTCTTCTAATTAACCCTAAACTGTCCACCTGTATTCTGTACTCCTCTCCTATATCTCCTTGCAGCCCTCATTTTACTCTACGAGGACAGTATTACTACCAATACCATTTCCTTGTTTGTCCTTCTTATCTCTTACACCTTAAGTCCATGTATTTTGAAATCCCAGGAGTTCCATGTTTGCTTGTTGAATGCCCATCCCTCCTCTCCCTAGATTTGTCTGCTTAGATTTCAACCCATACACTCCCAGAACATTTTCCTTATGCCAGCTTCTTCCTCACTATGTTTACAGCCTTCTTATATTTTTCTTCTGTCCTCTGAAAGTTTTAGTGGTCTAGGAACCATTGTGCAGTAGTTACATCTTTAGGTTCTAAATGGCTGGCACCGCATACTTCCCAGATGTTTTTTTCTTTTCTCCTCCTTTATTGTCAAACTTTCCAGGTGTTCCTCCTTTCCATCTCTTTTATTATCATACTTGTCTTTCTTTCTTTCTTTTTCATTTTCTCTGTGGTCCCTTATTGTTGCTTTGCTAATGTTCTTTGCTTTGCCTGCATACATTGACCCACCTCAGCCTTTTAGGATATGACACCTCTTCCCTTAAGGTGCCATCTCTTGTACTTTGTTTCTCTTAACCTGATACCTCTTCTTTATTTATGTTTCCCTATGTTGGAGGAAGCTATACAATTCATCCTGTCTCCCCCTCTTTATTTCTTGAAGGATTTACAGTTAAGGCTACCCCATCCTCTGGCTTCTGCAGGTTGATTTACCTTTCCTACAAAATCCGTTTTGCTTCCTTTTTGTTATGAATCCCATCCCTTTAATCCTGTTCCATCTGCCTGTCATAAATCATCAGTTTTGGTAACTCTCTTGGTTGCCCTGCTTTGTATCTCCCCATTAATTCTCATCTTCCTTTATGTTATCACCCATTTGTTCTGTTTCTCTGACCTTCCTTTCTATTAAATGCTTGGTCTCTATTTTCCCCTCCCACATCATTACTCTCCTTCGCTGTGTAATATTAAAAGATAGTACATAGTTAGTGAATTTTGCATCACAATTCTCTCTCCCCTTTTTCTCTTTCTTTTCTTATTCTATTCTCCTCTCCCCAACTCCTTGCTCTACCTTGCTCTTTTATTCTCTATTGGAATTAAAATATTCCTGATTACACACAGTATTATCAGAGTAATTATTAAGTTTACCACATTCAACTTACCTGCTAATGGACCTGTATTTGTTTCCCCTTGCCCAGCTGTTCCCTTACCTTCTTTTTTCAAATTGTTCAGGTTCTGAGCATTGTGCCCTGCACAGTTACTCACCCCAAGCATAAGTGTGCTTGATTAAACCTCTCCTCGATCTACCTCCATCCTCTTAATATCTTCTACTAGTATGACCACTGTCATCATCTGAGTATTACACCATAGTCTGAATGCACTCACAAAATACTCTGATGGTTTTCTAAATATAAGGCCGCATCTTCCATCTCATCCTTCAGGATACCATTATCAGTGTACATGATGAACCAGGTCTTATTTCCTCTTTTCTTTTCCAAGTATCTTAATTTTCTTTTCAGCCCTCTTGCTAGTTTCTCATTTATTGTTATAAGAAGGCTCAGTTAGAGTGGATATCCCTGTCACATTTCCTATTGCACCTTGATCTGTCTGGATATGCTTCAACTAACTTTCTCTAATAACTTCATTTCCTTGTATGTAGCAGGTATCTACCATCAAAAATCAATTGCCAGATGTTTCCCTTCTAAAATGAGTTTACTGTATCAAAGATCAGATTAATTTAGAGCAAACTATCCTGATTCTTCCTTTCCATTCTTTTCATAAAATCCAACAGTGTATGGCAAAGCCATGTCCATGCACACTGTCAGTACATTTCCTTAAAATCTTGATTTCTGAATTTTTTTAAATAATAGGTTGTAGCTCCCAAGGTTGGTCACCCCTCCATTGGCAAACCAGTGTGTCAGCCTGCTGCATCATCATAGAAATGTTCTACCTCTGTCAATTTCATTATATTTTATCAGTCAACACCCTTCCCAGTTGTTCTCACCATTTATAAGACTGTGTTGGGTATCCGTCATCTTTTCCTGTTGTAGGCCACTGTGAGTCTCATTACTTTCTTATCTCTTGATGTTATGTAGTCCTCTCTCGCCGTAATTCTTGCTGGATGAGTTCGGAGCCAATATTCGGCTCCAACTTGGCCTATACTAAAGCTCGAGAGCCTTACGGCAGTTTCCCAGATCTCGTTTGCCGCGAAAGCTTCGAGGTTATGTCTTACTGGCTTGTTCGCTAAGTAAAATGATTTTTTACTTATTTAGTCCTTTTCTATCACCTTTTTCTGTCATATATATATATATATATATATATATATATATATATATATATATATCTTATTTTCTTCTGTATTGTGCGTCTGTTTTTGAAAGTTTTCAACCCCTTTCCCCCCCTTAGGACTGTACGGCCTGTTTAAATTAGAGGGACATAGTGCCCGTTTAAGTTAGAGGGCCTTCCTCCCTGTGTGCGTGACTGTTATAAAAGAAAAAAAAAAATTTTCTTCTTCCCTACACCTTTATTTTTTAGTCTTTAACTATGTCTAAAGGTAAAGATAAGGATCATAAGGATCATCGGCCTTCGGGCTTCAAAAAATGCAACAGGTGTGCGCAGAAAATGTCTCTTACAGACAGCCACACCAGTTGCCTATATTGTCTGGGCGAAGCCCATTTACAGGAACCTTGCCCCTCCTGTCACGCTTTTACTACAAGAGTGTTAAACGAAAGGAAAAGAAAGCTTATTGACAGGGGTCTTATGACCAGTTCCTTCCAGGAACAGCTGGAACTTGGTCAGGCAGCTCCAAAATCTTCAAAGAGAAAATTATCGGCCCCGACTTTGGAGCTGACCAAAAAGTCTAAAGCGTTGGAACCAAGGAGTTCTGGTTCAAACTCTGCTTCATCTTCAGTGCAGTCTATTCTATTGGTTCCGAGACAGTCTTTGGTACCGAAGGTTTTGCCTGACATCGAGACTGTATCTCCTATTTTGAGATCTCCTGTTTTGGAGAGAAGGAGGTCTCCTTCAGTCTCCACCAGATCCTCTAGGACCCTATCAGATGAGGACATTGAGAGGGTGGTGAAGAGGTTGCTTTCGGATCCAGCTCCAGCTAGAAAATTGACCCCTCTAGACCCAAAGGTCTCGGAGTCGTCCCCCATACCGATCACTGTTCCTCCTCCGACTGCTTCGCTCTCTGAGCCTATTACGTCAGGTTCCTCTGTCTTTGACCCTTCGGCTCCAGGGATTCAGCCTGTTTCCTCGGAGCCAATTACTCTATCCTCGATGGCTCAGTCTGGAGCTGAGGGTTCTGGGAGCTGACTCTCTCGTGTCGACTCCAAGGGGGGACAGTCACCCTGGGTTCTCTTCAGAACTGACCCTCCCTCTCAGAGCCTCGGCTCGACTCAGCTCGGCTCCCACTTCTGCTTCGGAGCTGTTCCCTCTTGCTAGGAGCCGACCATCTGCCCCCTTGGAGGGAGGTCTTCTTCGGAGCGGGGGGGAGGCTTTTGAAGCTATAGAGAAGGCTTTATCCTCTGCCAAAGCCATTCCTTTGGAGCCTGTGTCCCACCAGCAGCAGGCAGCAACTTCTTCCCCCCTGCCACCCCCACAGTGTATGGAACCAAAGGCCCAAGTAGCCCCCATTGGAGGCGCCCCCTCTTCCGAGACCTCTCCAGATTATCCCACTGGAGAGCTCCCTCGAAAGAGGTTATGTAAGAGGAAACATGTTGACTCCTCTGAGTCTGTCACATCAGACACTGATTTAGAGGAATCAGAAGGGTCCCCCAGATCTCCCTCTGAGGATGTCTCCTTCTCTGACATCCTAGAAATCCTAGACAGAGGTGTGATTGGAAGATCTCTAACCCTACTGAGGATGAATCAGTGTATCTTGAGGCCTTTGGCTCCTGACCTTCCACCTCTTGGGTGACACCACTGTATGACCAACTTTTGGGGGTCATTTCGCAGAATGCATGGACCTCTCCCGATTCAGTGGAAGCCATCCCGAGGAGGCCAAACAAATTTATGACAGCACCTGAGGACAAGTCTTTCCTTAGCAAGGGAGTTTCAGTTGATGCTATGGTGGTAGCAGCAGCCACCAAGAAGGAATTATCTGAGATGTCTTCTAATATCCATCCTCTTAACAAGGAGTCCAGGATGATGGATAGATATTTACACTAGATCGCTAAATTATCTGACTCATTTCACTCGTCTTCAGAGGGATCTCCTGAAAGAGTTAGGAGATACCCTCCAGGGTTCAGTAGCTCTGGGTTCCACGGACAAGGTTTCCACGCAGCTCTCCACCCTTACTTTCATAGCTAACTCCTCCATGATGCTGATCTCATATGTGGCAGATGGAGCGAGCAGGGCAGCCGCAGCAGGATTAGCTTTCAGGAGACATTCGTGGATGCGTCTTTGTAATTTTACGGAATCCTTCAAGTCTTCCTTCACTAACGTTCCCTTTGATGGTTCATCTCTTTTTGGACCCCAAATGAAAGAGACTTTGACTAGATGCAAGCAGAAAGGAAAAACCTTATCTGCCGTTGGAGTCTGTTTCTCTCTCCCATCCAGACCCTATCCCAAGGGTAATACAGGAGGGAAAATGTGGGTCTGCAAATCCCAAAAAGGTTTTCCTCAGGCACAAGGTCAACCCTCCTCCAGGGCCAGAGGGGGAGGATATAATGGAAGATGCCACCCTTGTGGCAGAGGAGGTCCGCAACATAAGGGAGACAGAGAAACTTTCTCTCAACGTCCCTTCCATCGACCGTGAGGGGTTGCCCAATTGTCCATCTCTGGAGGCAGTCGGGGAGCATATATCGCTGTACCCAAGCTCCTGGCTAACTATCACTCAAGATCGTTGGGTACACATAGTAAAATCCAGAGGTTACCTGATTCCCTTTATTTCCGAACCCCCAACAAACCAGTCTCTTCCAGACATACCAGCCATACAACTAGACTGTGCAACATCATAGGTCATCTCGTTGCTACAAAAAAGAGTCATCCAAGAAGTCCCCGCAGAGCAAGTAGGATCCGGAATTACTCTCAATTCTTTTTAGCTCCAAAAAAGACAGGGGACTGGAGATCAATTCTAGATCTCAGCAGGCTCAACAAGCATGTAAGAAAATCAAAGTTGCGAATGGTCACTCTGCAGTCGATATTTCCCTTTATCGGGAAAGACAACTGGATGCGCTCAATCGATCTCCAGGATGCGTACTACCACATCAAAATGGACAGGCGCTCCAGGAGACACTTACGCTTCCGGCTGGGAGCCAGCCATTTTCAGTTCAGAACACTACCCTTTGGCCTTACTATAGCCCCCAGAGTGTTTACCAAATGCATGGCAGTGGTAACGGCTCACCTGAGACATCAAGGATTCCAGGTGTTTCCGTACCCAGATGACTAGCTCCTCACTACCACCAAGCATCAACTCATAAGGACCAGGGACGAGACTCTATCCTTGTGTGCCAGCCTAGATATCACTGTCAACTTGTAAAAGTCAGTTTTATCTCCCTCACAGCATATTGTATATCTAGGCTCAGAAATAGACACAACCACCATGTCAGTAAAGCTAGCACAGGAAAGAGTGGAATCTCTACGCAGTCAGATCAGATCCTTATTAAACAAACAAAAAGTCCAGGCCAGAGTAGTCCTTCAAGTCCTAGGGACTATGGCTTCCACCATCTTATTAGTTCCTCTTGCTTGTCTACATATGAAGATTCTCCAATGGATGCTGTTTGCACAATGGTCGATGCAAGACCTTCCACTGTCTCACCACATATTAATAACAAATGCATGCAAAAGGGATCTGACATGGTGGTTACACACGAAACAACTTGTCATAGGTCGTCCACTTGTTCCTCCTCAAGAGAAACCAGTTTTGACCACGGACACTTCCCAGATAGGGTGGGGGGGCATTATCTGGGAAAGACAGTCCAAGGTCCTTGGCAAAACCAAGAGAACCACTTACACATCAGTGTTCTGGAGATGAGAGTGGTGCTATATGCGTTGCAAGCACTTCACAGCTCCCTTCCTACTGGAACGATTGCGATTCAGTCAGACAACATGTCTGTTGTATGGTACATAAACAAACAAGGGGGAACCAAGTCTTACCCACTTTGCAGAGAGGCCTTAAGAATTTGGAAATGGGCGATGGATACGCAACGCTTCCTGATAGCAATGCATATCCCGGGGAAATCCAACATAATAGCAGACAAACTCAGCCGAGCAATTCTGATGCCTCATGAGTGGTCCCTGAATCCAATGGTTGCGAAAGTGATTTTTCACAAATGGGGCCAGCCTTGCTGCGATCTATTTGCCACTCACCTGAATACCAAATGCCGCAGCTACTTTGCCATCATTCCGCATCCGGGGATGTCACCCAGGGATGCTCTAGTTCATGATTGGCCCCTGGGACTTCTCTATGCCTTTCCTTCCTTTCCACTCATACCCAAAGTAATACAGAAAGCAAGACGGTTGAGGAGTTCCTTGATCCTCATTGCTTCTTACTGGCCTCAACAAGTTTGGTTTCCTTTCCTGTGGCCCTACCTTTTGGAGGAACCATGGATTTTGGATCCATCTCCAGATCTCCTGTTTCATCAAGCGGGACAGTTCCACTCCTCCATCCACACCCTCAAATTGACAGCATGGCTGCTCCAATTCCACGTATAGTCAGGTGCATTCCCTTATCCCCAATGGTCAAACACATCCTAATTTCATCCCATAAACATTCCACTCAGAAACTATATTCTAGCAAATGAAAAGGTTTTTCCCTTTGGGCTACGAACCGTGGCATAGATCTATATACAGCTCCTTTAGAATACATTTTATCCTTCCTAACAACAATTTTTCATGAAGGAGCAGCAGCCGCTACAGTTAGAGTTCAATTAGCTGCCATTTCCAATTTCCATTTTGGTTTCATGCAACACTCCCTCTGTAAAACCTTCTTAAAAGGAGTTCTTCTTCTTAGGCCCCCAATAAAACAACATTTAGAACCCTGGGACTTAAATTTAGTCCTCTCATCTTTGATGTCTGCACCCTTTGAACCATCCTCGTCATCAGACTTAAAATTGTTATCATGGAAAACCCTGTTCTTGGTAGCTATAACATGGGCTAGGAGAGTCTCAGAACTTCAAGCCCTAACTATTCTATCTCCGTATATTATCTTTCACAAGGATAGTCTGTCTTAAAACAAACCCTTCCTTTCTCCCTAAGGTATGCTCAGAATACAACCTGAATACCACCATTGAGCTACCTGTGTTTTTTCCAAACCACTCTAATTAATCAGAGTATAGACTTCACCAGCTAGATGTCCACAGTATACTCAGACTATATATACACAGGACCAAAGAATTCAGGAAATCTGATCAACTTTTTGTTTCCTTTGCTGACAAAAGGAAAGGCTTACCTGTTTCAAAAAATTACTCTTTCAAAATGGCTTTTGGATTGCATATCCTTTGTTTATCAACAAGGTGGTAGACCAGTACCATTAAAAGCTAAAGGTCACTCTACTAGGGCTGTAGCTACTTCACGCCTTTAGATCTAGGCTCCCAATTGATACTATTTGTGCAAAAGCTACTTGGGCAAGACCACATATTTTTGTCATCCATTACAACTTGGATTTGGTCTCCCGGGACAGCTCATCCTTTGGGTCCCCTATGCTGAAGAGTCTCTTCACTTGAACAACCCGGGATAAAGGTGCTAGGGACGCTGCCCCATCCAGCAAGAATTACGGCGAGATAGGACTACATAACTTAAAGAAATTATGTACTTACCATAACGTTCCATGTTTGTAGTTCATCTCGCCTATATTCTTGCGTCCCTTCCTCCAACCCCCTTCCCATTTCTGGGGGATCTAGTGGACCTCTTTTTGGGGCAGCCTGACTTTGCTCTTTATTGTCCACCTGGAATGGAGTATGTTTCTAATCCCTTCCTGTATTTTTACAGATTCTTTCTTATTATTATTACCCGATATGTATTTATTACTTTCTTGGAAACTAGATCTGGGGAATTCCTGTGAGGCACCATGGGATAGGGGCTAGCCTTGAGCCACTAAAAAGCTCTCGAGCTTTAGTATTTTGAATATAGGCGAGATGGACTACAAACATGGAACATTATGCTAGTTACATAACTTCTTTTTTGTTATCATCATGTAGCCTGATTCTCTTTTCTTAAAGAAAATCTCCCTTCCAGAGACCCACAGTTCCTCTCTACCACAGTTGCTTGGACTACTACACTTTAAAGCTGCCCATAAAACTCTATGTAACATTGTCTTAATTTCTTATCTTTGCAAAACCTCTTACCTTTTTACTACTTCTTTTGTTCATTTCCATTATGAGTTGCTTCCTAGTTTCTCTATAAATTCACTAAAACATTTTCCAGTGTGCATTTTCCATAACTTGCACCTGTGTCTCTCCTCAGATCTGCACCTCCTCACTTCCGATATCCTTCTTATTCTCTTAAACTTGAATATTTGAGTTTGTATATGTAACAAAGCTATTTCGGTCACCTGTATCTTGTTTTACTGCTTTCTCTTCCTATATCCCCCACCTGCTTATGTCTGTGTCTTATTGCAACATTTCATCCATTCCATTACCATTCCTCATTCAACCTTCCCTTCTATATTGTTCTGTTTCACTTGCATCACATTTTAGTACCCCTCCCTACAAGTCCATTTCCAACACCCACGCTACCCCACCCCCCCACTTTTCTGTGCTCTCATTTTAACTCCGTCTGTACTGTAGCAGGATTAGATATTCCCTTGCTGCAAATTCTTACTGCTTTTATGTGACCATCCTCTATGCTGTACTGTTGGAATCTGCCATGCCTACCGGCCTGAACAAGGTTGTTTTTTTCCAAAGGTATATACCGTAATTGACACCCATATAAGACTTTCATGTCTTATCTGTTAAGATGATGTCTCCAGTGCCCCTTAGTAAGTAAAGTGGACTTTTTCTGCTTAATGATATGTGAATGTTGTACAGTATTTTAGGTTACCAGTGTTAAGGAGTCCTCACCCTGTCTTCTCCGTTATTTGAATCTCCTTTGTTTTTTTTTCCGATTATTCCTGCTTTGCTGTTGATTTCTCTCTCTGCCCCTGAGCTGTCCATTCTGTGATACATTAGCCAGTCTGTTGACCTGTTGCTTTGTTTAGTCCCTTCCCTGTCCCTAGCTGTGTTCTGTAGAAAATTCTGTCTGCTGTAATTCTTAACCTATTGTATTTTAAATGTTGTCTTTAAGCTTTCTTAAAAAATATGAAGATTTTCTCCTTAGGCCTCTACTAAAAAGAGTTTTACACTTTCTCAGTAAACAAAAAAAAAAAACAAACAAATGAACAAGTTAACCCCCAGGTCTCCTACTGTCCTGTTTCTGTATTATGGCCCACTTCCTCCTAAATATCCCTGTATCTTACTAAACCTCTCTCTTGCTTCATGTTTATAACCTCCAATTTTGCCCTGTACTTCCCATGTTTCTTTCTATTTTATAACTTAAGCCCCACAGTTCTCTATTTCCTATGGGCCTTTGTATTGCACAGGATAAAGTTTCTCTCTCTCTTTTCCCCTTTTTTTGCCATCTTTTTTTGGCTTCACACAACTGACCATTATCTGCTGGGTCTACTGGACAAGTCTTGGTCTCCCATTGGGCTAATTTCAATTCATGTCTGTGTTTGGTGACTAGATTGAGGACCCTGGGGCAACATCACAGTTGCCATATGAGTGTTTTCCCACCTAATTTCCCTCTCCCTGTGCACTCCCTTGTGGGCTGCAAGGCATATTTGTCTTTCTGGTAGAAATCATCATGTCAGTAAATGCACTCCTTAAAATAGTTCTTCTACTTATAATGGATCCCCCAAATTTCTGTTCATGTAGCATGTGTGTTGCTGTGCTACAGCTGAAGCAAGATAAGGGGTGTAGTTTAATCAGATGTCTAAACTGAAATGAAAATCACAAGTAAGTGAACAACTTGCTGGGGAAAAAGATAAGACTCAGCTGGAAGGGAAAGAGGTTCCAAAATCCTGTTCACACCCCAAAAAGAAACAATTACAAATGGTTTACTATTTCTAGACAGAGAAACAGTGGATATATACCTAGCAGATACAGTGGATGGTGCACACTAGTATGCCGCCTGATTTCTGTTAGGTCTGTCATAAATTTGTGATGAAATATCTTTTACCCTTCCCCCTGTTCTACCAGCATATAAATGTTGGTTGTAGAGGGAGAATGGAGTAACATCATTTAAATGCATCTTGCATAGCTCTGTTGTGTTAAATCCTTTCCTTGTATTTCTTACAATCTGCTTGCTCCTCCTTTCAAATGTATGAGACTTTAATTTATTTATTCTTTGATTCCTTAAGACTGTTGAACACTTGATGATACCTCACTAGCCTCTCCATTTAAAACAGTGCATGTGTTCCTGCTGTGGATTCTGTATTTTCTCCATTTAACTTAATAATTCCATATCTTGCCTTCTCTGTTTTTTGCTCCCTCTCTCTTTCCCCCATCCGTATTTGTATTGATCCAAAATATTCCTGTTTCCTTCCAGCCCACCTCCTCATCCAGTCTTATTGTACTTAATCATCTCAACTCAATCATTTGAAATGCACTTTCCTGTCATTACTGATTTTCCATCTTTATAAACTGTTACATCTTTGCACTTCTTACAGTAGTCCCCAGAAGCATGGCTTCTTCCTGTGACATTCAAGTTGGCAATAGCTCTTAATGCCATGGTAGTGATAGCTTACCCCCTCACTTTTTCAGCTCTGTTTCATTCTTTCATTGCCAACCTTTGTAAAGTTTGCATCAGGGAAAATGGAAAGAAACAAAGTGTCTTGTGTTATAGTCTATTATTCTTCATTCTGGCTTCTGGGAGTGGGGGGCAAACTTGCCATCTGGTTCCTAAAGCTCTGTTATAATATATTTCATGCAAACAGACATGCACGCACATTCAGTGCATTGCTAACCTTACATTCACCAGTGCCTAATTCCAAAGCCTATTAAAAAAATGCATGTGAAGCATGCCCTTTCACTCCTAGAAGTAATCTGTCTCTGGCCAGCCCAGCAGTTGTCCATATGTTCAAGAGAAGGACTTGTCCCATCTATAAGTCTGAGTGCAAGCTCATCTGGGACATTCACTGAGTACTTTATTTATACTTATCCTTTTCCTCTTACATTATTGCATACAGACTGAGCTTTTTTCATCAGTCTGTCCAAGTCCATTATTGTAACCATAGTTCACTTTTCCTTTTTCACTGTTTACTCAGGTCTCACCTATGAGTCTGTTCAGTCTAGTCTAACTTTTCAAAGAGCAGTATTCTTCATCATAGTCTTCTGAAGTATCACAGATGATTTTGATCAATTTGTGAATTCCACTTCTTCTTTCTTGATGGTGGCCTCTATTTTATAGCATGGAGATCTTCTCAGTTTGCTCCCCTTTCATTTTAGGCTTTGTATGAACACCTCAGAAGTTCTTATTTGTTTGACTTGTAGAATTTGACGCAAAACTGTCACCATTAAAGTAAGCAATGAAATTCATTGTTCCATCAAGATCTCATTTGGGTATCTAAACCTTGCTGCAGAGTAATGTTGATTCTCTAAAGCTCTCCTTTGCAATCACCATCAACAAGAGAATGGTTGTTGGGTTACTGGTAGTGTAACGTAGGATAACCAATTGTGTTGGTGTCCTTTACATGACTTAGATTAAGACCCTTTCATGTCCATAGCTCTCCTTTTCATTGGATTTTCTGTTAATGGGTATAGGCATTAGCAGGGCACGGCTGGACTTCATGGAGAAGCCTGCTTGACACTGGACATGGGGCACACCTCCTTTATGCTGCTGCATAAAACCATGGCCAAAATAATCCGGCCATTGCTTTCCTTTATCTTTTTTGTCAGTGAGGTGGCGTACTTACAGTTATGTGTTACAGTTTTCGGCTGCGGTACCAAGAACTGTTTAACAATTTATTCCTTTTCTTTTAGGTTACAAACTGAATTATTGATTGCCTTAGTGTAAAGGAAACTAAAAGTGCCTCCTCCTTTCTTGCGTACACTATAAATTATTTGCAGAGTCTTTTGAGCTTTTACAAGTGTAAGGTCGTCTCAGAGCCATGTTGCAGTTATGCTGTTTATCTGAAGTCAGGGCAGGCTCTGCTTATTATCACAAGTGGGGCCAACCCATTCTCTCATGTAAGTTTCGTTTATCACCTGTGTTTGTTTCTATTACTTTCTAGGGAGTTGCTGTTGTAAATGAGAGAAAAGAAGCAATGCCTGTTTGGTCTATTCTTTACATTCTTTTTGTTCAACTAACTGTAGTAGTCTTCCATGTAACATATCCTGAAAGTAAGGAAAATATTTTCCTTTTATTACTTTATGTAGCAACTAGTTTTACAAACCCTGTTTAGTGTATGAGCTTCCCCATGCTGTTAATTGTAATTTTGAGAGAAAAGTGGTCTTAACGTTTCTCCATATACATATTTCTTTAGTCAGTGAAGTCCTTGATAATAGGCTGGCTGGAAACAATTTGCACAGGAAGTGAACATTTTGAGGAGGTTATTTACTGAGAGAGTATACCTCGTGGATTTTTTAGAGGGGCTCATAACAGAAGTATCTCAAAAAAGGTTATTTACTTTTGCATCTATTTTGATTAAATCCATTCCGTTTATTAATCCCAAGTTACAGCAGGTCTTCGAACAAGTCGTGTTTGCCTTTTTCCATTTCTAGCGCACACTATTTATTTATTTATTTGATATTTGTTGACTGGGATAGTCTGACTGAGCTAGTGCCCTTTTTCAGTGGAGGCCTGGGGAGAAAAGCTCCACAATCATATCGAGTAGATTAACACATTAAAAAACATAGCAAATAGAAGGTTCATTAGTGGGAATAAACACAGTGTTACATCCCAGGTTAGACAGATGATCAGTCTGTATAATTAAATATACAGTGCATGTTAAATGCAGTTTGTCAAAACTATTGCAAGATGCATTCATATGTACAGCAAGAGAACAGGATAGTAAGTTTAGAAGCAAAATTGTTTGTACAAGAGTGTCCAGAGCATAATAAAACCACATTGTCAGCTGGTTCAATAATACTTTTTTAAATACCATAAAGGGATTGTTTGAAGATTTAGATGCTGTAGTCAGGGGTGATATTAAGCATGTGAGGAAATTTAAAAGAAGTAAGGAGAAGTGAAGTTTAGAGACAGAGGAAGAGAGAGGTAAGAGAGGAAAAGTGTTGAAATTGAGAAAAGGGTGTCAGCTGGGTCTGGTATGGCAAGTAAGCTGAGTGAAGATATTGTTAAAAAGTTCAAGGAGGGTTTTTACAGTGGCATGTCCAGGTGTTTACTAGAAAATCTTTGAGTATTTTTGAATTCTAGAGGATGGTTTGCATTTCTAATAGACAGGGGAAGTTTGTTCCAGGAGGGAGACAGAGAGTAACTGTAGACATTTTGTCCTATCAATCGTTTTGGCTTGTAAATTTCTAATAGATTTTGGTCAGAGATTCTGAGGGTCCTGGGAGGAGTGTAGAGGGAGACAAGTGAGGAGATATTGGGGCAGAGGGTGTGTAGAGGATGGAATGGATGATCAGTAGTTGCAGAGAAGCAGTTTGTGTGGGAATTCTAACCAGTTTAAGGTTTTGAGAGAGTGACAGTGGTGAGATATAGAGGTTTGATTAGCAGCAAATCTGGCAACATTATTGTAGGTAGATTCTAGTTTACCAAAAGTAATGCATCCAGTAGCCATCAAGGAAAACTCCACTTTATTTGAATCAAACACCAGCAAAATCCATTAGTTGTTAAGTGCTTTCATCATAGACAATGACTTCATCAGAACAAGGATAATTCACATGCTTGAAGAGGTCTATATATATATATATATATATATATACCTAAAAAATTAGCACATATTAAACTAATGAATTAGGTTAAATCAATCAATTAAGAAAAAACTTGCTTAAAAACACATACTCCAATATAAAGGTTAAATCAATCAATTAAGAAAAAACTTGCTTAAAAACACATACTCCAATATAAAATAAATACTAAATTCTCAAGTATAAAAGTCTATGTATATGCATGCTCAGCTCTTGTGAAACATAGTATATGAAAATGCATAGTTTTAAAATATTTTTTTGTTTTATATTTAAAATGTATGAAAGAATGTATGTATAAAATATAAACATTTTTCATGCCTAAAAAACATAAGAATACTTTTAAAAAAATGTTTAAAAATACTTGTGAGTTTTAGTAGACAGGAAATGCACAATGATTATAAAGTCATCTGTTTAATCTGAGGTCCCAGTTCTTAATTTGGATTTTCTCCTTTAGGGCTGGTAATATGGAAACATTATCATTTAGTCCTGGGGGGGAGTTGGCGGCAAGCCTGAGTTGCCAAATAAGTTCCTTTTTGCTAAGCTGATTCTTCCAACCCCCCCCCCAGGTTCAATGTCAACTGTGTCTAATATACCAGGGTTTTAAATTTGTGCCTGCCAGTATCCCGGACATTGCTGACGGTCTCGTGGATATCCATTTTTACACCAGGAAATTTAATTTTCAGGTCATGTTTTTTAACCAGGAGGTTATTCATAATGGCAAAGTTGGTTTTAGAAAAACTAGTATATTTAATCCATCTTTGCACCCCCTTATACACACCTTTGAGACAGCCATTAAGGAGGATATGTACAAACTTTGGGCAGGACACAAACATTTCTATTCCAATCTTAACCCCAAAGAAAGGATTTTATTGACTCCTGGGATTTCTTGGGACAACTTAGTAAAGAAATGTGGAGCCCAGATCTTATTTTCCTAACCATAGACGTTAAGGATTTATTCATCTGTATCCCTAAGAAAGATGGTATGGAATTTTTTGAGGATTTATTATATTTCTCGATTCCAGTTTGACTCATGGTGAGGTCACCCTTGTATGTGAATTAATGTTTATAGTTCTAGATTATAACTACATCTATTTTGAAGGGTAATATTACCAGCAAATTTCTGGGGTGGCTATAGGAGCAGTATGTGCACCAGTGTATGTGAGTTTAGTCCTTTTTGAATGGGAGCTTAAACATGTTTTCAGTAGCACTTGGTGGGCTGAACATGTACTATTATACAATCGATACCTGGACGACATTTTTATTCTATGGAAGGGAGACAAAGACAATAGTCCTGCATTTATTGATTATTTGAATGGAACTACTACCTTCCTCAAGTTTACATTTTCCTGTCACGAACAACAATTACCATTTTTGGATACATTAATTTCCCATAATGACCATGGCTTCAGATCTCAGGTTTTTCGTAAGAGTGCTTTTTGCAACTCTTACTTGCATTTCAGCAGTCATCAACCCTTGTCCCAAAAGAAAAGCATTATTAAAGGACAGGCTATATGTGTTGCTAGAATGACTACTGAACACATCAATGTCAAAAAGGAATTTGTTAATTTGACCAACATGTTTTTACAAAGGGGCTATCCCAAAGACATGATAAATTCAATTTTGGATGAAGTGAATGGTGAATGGGGTAGGAAATACAAACCTCTTTTGGGAGCAGGTCAGTTTACAAACCCGCCCACGGGTAGTCCTCAATCCCATCCTGGGTCTGGGGCATTTACAAGAGCATGTATAGTACAATATAGTACTATATCTAAAAATATTAAAGTTATTATGCGAAAAAATTGGAGTATTTTTAGAACCAACCAGGATATTTACCAAACTTTGGGTGACGAACCCTTTTTTATAAACAAGGTGGGAATGAATCTTAAGAAATTGGTAGAGAAAATAAAAAAATTGTATTGGAAAAGGGAATGGGTAGTTGTTCCCAGTGTAGTTTCATTTTTAGGGGAACTGTTACTACATTGAGCGACAAATTAAGGACTAACATCAATTTTAGGAATGGTAATTGTAGAACACAGAGGTTGGTATATCTGGCAGTGTGATACCTGCCCGGCATACTACGTCGGAAAGACGGAAAGATCTTTCAAACGTAGGATTTACGAACATTTATATGAATTAAAAAATAAAAAGGAAACTAATGCATTGTACAGGCATTCACTAAGCTGTCCAAATTTCCAAGGCTTCAAGTTTGGTATATTAGACACAGTTGACATTG
The DNA here is from genome assembly GCF_019279795.1 of Protopterus annectens. Classification (NCBI taxonomy): domain Eukaryota; kingdom Metazoa; phylum Chordata; order Ceratodontiformes; family Protopteridae; genus Protopterus; species Protopterus annectens. Next base: position 1,725,917,002 of record NC_056725.1, read on the forward strand.
AACCCAGGGGAGGAGATTGGAAGAGTCAGCTTAGCAAAAAAGAACTTATTTGGCAAATCAGGCTTGCCGCCAACTTCCCCCCAGGACTAAATGATAATGTTTCCATATTACCAGTTCTAAAGGACAGAATCCAAATTAAGGATTGGGACCTCAGATTAAATAGATGACTTTATAATCATTGTGCATTTCCTATCTACTAAAACTCACAAGTATTTTTAAACATTTTTTAAAAGTATTCTTATGTTTTTTAGGCATGAAAAATGTTTATATTTTATACATACATTCTTTTATACATTTTAAATACAAAACAAAAAATTCTTTTAAAAACTATGCATTTTCATATACTATGTTTCACAAGAGCTGTGTATGCATATACATAGACTTTTATACTTGAGAATTTAGTATTTATTTTATATTGGAGTATGTGTTTTTAAGCAAGTTTTTTCTTAATTGATTGATTTAATCTAATTCATTAGTTTAACATGTGCTAAGCATGTGAATTATCCTTGTTCTGATGAAGTCATTGTTTATGATGAAAGCGCTTAACAACTAATGGATTTTGCTGGTGTTTGATTCAAATAAAGTGGAGTTTTCCTTGATGGCTACTGGGTGCATTACTTTTGGTTACTAGTATTTTTCATGCATCCTGGAACTTTTTATCATTTGGTAGATTCTAGTTTAGTTAAGAGAGAGAACTGCAGACTGGTAAGGATTTGTGAGCTGTAGAAGAGACTAGGGAGAAAGTAGGCATGGGTAAGGCAGAGTCGAGACTCATTAGTTAGAAATTTATTTCTGTAAAGCAGGCCTAGTTTTTGGTGGGTTTTCTTGATACACTGGGGCACATGAAGGTCAGATTTGAGTTGGTTGTCCATGATGGCTCCTAGAAGCTTAGTATGTGTTTCTACTATGATAGTAGTACTGTTAAGGGAAGAAATAGAGAAGTAGGGTTTAATGTAGGTGAGGAATTTAGGAAGGCATAGCAGAAGTTAAGTCTTTTTTGGATTTAGTATTAACTGGTTATTACAGAGCCCGTTTTCAATAGATTTGAAGAATTTTTGGGTGAGGGTGTTCAGATCAAATAGGTTATCAACGATGCTGAGATTGTGGAGTAAAAATAAATTTAATACAAATTGAAATATTTTCCATCATAATGAGGATGTCATACAGAACACTGACAAAAGACCAAGGTTTGTGTATGTAAACAATGGATGTTAAGTTGTCTATCTCGCCTTCATTCTTGCTGGATGGGTTCGGAGCCGATCCTCGGCTCTGACTCGGCCACTCTAAAAGCTCGAGTGCTAGTTCCACCGGCTCGAGGCTCCCCTATATCCCACAATGCTAGGCGGTAACTCCTCAGATCTCATTTGCCGCTACAGCGATCGAGGTGCTTTTTCAACTGGCTCGTCAGGTTAGTTGAAATTTTGAGTTGTATCTTAGATAGACCCCCTTTTTAAGTTAGCTTTCCTCATAGTTTTCAAAGTTAAGTAGTTTACTCCCCTTTATAGTCAAGTTTCCCCAGTTTTTTTCCTAAACTTGCTAATTTTATTCCCTTGGGCTTTAGGCCCATTTCCTCCCTACCTTAGTAGTTGGAGTGGCTGTGTTTTGTAGGGTCTTAATTTTAAGTTAATTACTAATTTTTAATTTAAAAATATTACAAGTGTAATCGGTGTGTGTGTGTTTGTGGTTACACTTTGACTTCTTTTTTGGACATGTCCAAAGAATCGAAGGTCTCAGGCTTCAAGAAGTGTGACTCGTGCTGTCAGAAGATGTCTCTGACAGACGGTCACACTTCTTGTGTATACTGCCTGGGGCCTTTGCACCTGCAGGACTCATGTGCTGTTTGCCATGGCTTCAGCCCTAGAGTCCTGCAGGAGCACAAAAATAAACTCATTTTAAGGGGTTTATTGAAGCCTGAGGGTCCCTTGACTCAATCCTCGGGGAAACCCTCTAAGCCTTCCAGACCTTCAGCTCCAGTCTCTGAGCAGTCTTCTGGGGGTCCAAAGGCTGCTCGAACATCGGCTCCGGCCGGAGCCGATGAATCTCAAACGCATGCCCCTACTATTTCCTCGGCTCCGGCCGGAGCCGAGGAAGACATAACTGAGTCGGCTCCGATCAAATTGTCGGAACCAACATCCAGAAAAAGGTCCCGATCTCCATCAATCGGCTTTGTTCATTCGGCTCCAGCATCATCTTTGCTGTCTGAACAGAGCCATAGATCTCACTCCTCTAAGTCTTCCAGACTATCGGATCATGACCTTCAGAGAGTAGTGAGTCGACTTCTTAAGTCCGAGGCACTGGCCCAGATGCTTCAAAGTCTGACTCAGCAGTCGAGAACTATTCCCATTACTCAAAATGTTCCTCCTCTGACTCTTCTGAGTTCGAGCCAGGGCGGCTCGGACCCGAGACTGTGGTGGTGTCAGAACCAATACCTTTGTCTTCGGTGCCGTTGTCTGCTCCGATATCTTCCTTGGAAGAATCTCGGCGCCGGACTTCCCTCGTCGGCTCCGAGGGGGCGAGTGGCATCGGACCCTTGTCCGACCCCGCTCTCCCTCTCGGTGCTTCGGCGCTGGTGAGTTCGGCTCCGACATCGGCCTCGGAGCCATCACTGTCGGTGCCGGGGGAGGTCTTCAGCTTTTCGGAGCGGAGACCTCTGGCTCTGCCTGACAGGGGTGCCTTCGAGGTCATGAGGAGCGTGTTAGAACCAGGTTCAACTCCACAGTCGGCTCCTTCCGCCCCTCCCTCCACGGTGCCTCCGGTGATTTCTACTCACTCTCTCATCCCCGACCGTAGAGAGCCAGCTCCTCAAGTTTCCCCAGTGGGGATCTCCTCCTCTTCTGAGGCCTCTCCTGACCCAGCAGGAGAGCCCCCTAGGAAGAGGCAGTGCAAGAGGAAGCACATTGACTCCCCTGAGTCTGTCACCTCTGACACTGATTTAGAGGATTCTGAAGGTTCCCCTCGTTCCCCCTCTGAAGATGTCTCCTTTGCAGACATCCTCGAAATCTTAAAACAGAGGGGGAATTGGCCAGCCCTCAACCCTTCAGAGGATGAATCGGTGTATCTTGAGTCATTTGGCTCTCGCCCTTCCACCTCCTGGGTGTCCCCTCCCTTTGACCCCCTTATGCAAGTGGTGGCAAAGAAGGCCTGGGCGGCTCCTGACTCAGTGGAACCCACCCCCAGGAGACCATCAAAATTTATCACTGCCCCCAAGGACAAGGAATTTTTGACCAAAGGCGTCTCTGTTGATGCTATGGTGGTGGCTGCGGCCACCAAGAAGGAGTTAGCTGATCCTTCGGTGCCTGTTCATCCTCCTAACAAGGAGTCTAGGTCGATGGACAGGTACGGGAAGCAGATGTTCTTGTCGGCGACCTTTACTATGTGCTCGCTGAATTACCTGTGTCATTTCACTCGTCTTCAGAGGGATTTGCTCAAGGAAGCGAGCGAAATGTTAAAGGACCCAACAGCTGCAGGTTTTCAGGATAGGATGAACTCTCAGCTGGCGACCCTTAATTCTATAACTAACTCCTCCATGCGCCTCCTTTCATATGCGGCGGATGGAGCAAGTAGAGCGGCAGGTACAGGTGTAGCCTTGCGTCGGCACGCCTGGATGCAGCTATGTAACTTTGCGGACCCTTTCAGGGCGTCCTTCACTAATTCCCCCTTTGATGGATCATCCCTTTTTGGTCCTCAAGTGAAGGAAACCCTGACCAGGTGCGAGACTGATGGCAAAACTCTCTCTGCCGTCGGAGTCCGTTTTTTTGCTCCTTCTAGGCCTTACCCCAAAGGCCAGAAAGGGGGAAAGATGTGGTTCCGCAAACAATCTCAGGGAGATTTGTCTGACGCAGAGTCGATTCCCCTCTAGAGGCAGAGGGGGGAACAATAATGGTAGACGCCGTCCTAGAGGCAGAGGGGGCCCGCAGAATCAGGGCAGTCGAGAATCCTTTTCCGACAAGCCCTTTCAGCATCCCTTAGGTGTTGCCCGACTGTCCACCTTCGGAGGCAGTCAGGGGAAGATTATCGCTGTACCCAGAAGCCCTGGCTATCCCTAACTCAAGACAAGTGGGTACAGTTTATCATTTCTGAAGGCTACAGAATCCCATTCCTTTTCATTCTGAAGCAATCCAAAAAATCCCTTCCAGACATTCCACCCAGTCAAAGGGAGCAAGCAGCATTTGAAATTTCAAAGCTGCTCACAAAAAGAGCCATTCAACCAGTTCCAGCAGACCAAATAGGATCCGGAATCTACTCCAAATTCTTTTTGGTTCCAAAGAAAACAGGGGACTGGAGACCCATTTTGGATCTCAGCAACTTGAACAAGTTTGTCAAGAAAACAAAGTTCCGGATGGTCACGCTGCAGTCCATTCACCCCTTTTGGGGCAGGACAACTGGATGTGCTCGATAGATCTCCAGGATGCGTACTATCACATCAGAATGAGTCGACGCTCCAGGAGATTCCTCCGCTTCAGGCTGGGAACCAGTCATTTCCAATTCAGAGCCCTGCCCTTTGGTCTCACTACAGCCCCCCGAGTGTTTACCAAATGCATGGCAGTGGTCGCCTCTCATCTGAGACGACAAGGATTCCAGGTGTTTCCTTATTTAGACGACTGGCTCCTTACAGCCCCCACCAAGCATCTTTTGCTTCTTGCCAGAGACTACACCTTTCACACATGTCAGACACTAGGCATTTCAACAAATTACGAAAAGTCTGTCTTGTCGCCTTGTCGTGTTATTACCTTTATAGGCGCAAATCTAGACACAGTCAACATGTCAGCCAGACTCACAGAGCAGAGAATAGCAGACATATACAGACAAGTCTCTCTTGTCTTGCAGAGCAACAAAGTCAAAGCCAGATTGATCCTGAAGGTTTTAGGGATTATGGCGGCGGCCATCCCTCTTCTACCATTAGCTCGCTTCCATATGAGAATTTTACAATGGATGCTCTTCACACAATGGTCTTTACAACGACTTCCAATGTCCCATCCTATTCGAATAACTCAATCGTGCAAGAATCATCTCTTTTGGTGGATCACATCTCCCCAACTCCACCTAGGGAGACCTTTCGTCCCTTCCCCTCCGGTTACTACAGTGACAATGGACGCCTCCCTGATCGGGTGGGGGGGCATTACCAGGGCAGGACGGTCCAAGGCATGTGGCAACCTTTCGAGTGCCACTTGCACATAAATGTCCTAGAGATGAGGGCAGTGCTTCTAGCGTTGCAAGCCTTACAAGACTCTCTTCCCAAGGGAACTATAGCAATTCAGACAGATAATATGTCTGTAGTGTGGTACATCAGCAAACAAGGCGGAACCAGATCTTACCCCCTATGTCGAGAGGCACTCAGACTGTGGCAATGGGCGATTTCTTTTCAGCGGTTTCTGTTAGCAACGCACATTCCCGGGAAGTCCAATGTGATTGCGGACAAATTGAGCAGAGCTATTCTCATGCCTCACGAGTGGTCTCTGAAGAATTCAGTGTTGGAGATAGTTTTTCGAAAGTGGGGCCAGCCTTGCTGCGACCTTTTCGCTACTCCCCAAAACAGCAAGTGCGACAATTTTTTCACCCTCTTTCCCCAACCAGGCCACCCCAACAGAGACGCTCTAGTACACGATTGGCCCCGGGGACTTCTGTATGCTTTTCCTCCCTTCCCACTGATATCTCAGATAATACAGAAAGCCATCGCTCAGAAAGCTTCCATGATCCTCATTGCCCCTTACTGGCCTCGACAGATTTGGTTCCCATTTCTCCACCGTTATCTGTTGGAGCAACCTTGGCATCTGGACCCAGTTCCAGACCTCTTGACCCATCAGTCGGGTCAGTTGCACCACTCCCTCCCTTCTCTGAACCTCACAGCGTGGTTCCTCCAATTCCAACTCTAGCCAGGCTTCCTCTGATATCTCACTCAGTTAGAGATATTTTGATAGCCTCTCATAAGTCTTCCACTTGGAAGATTTATCATAGCAAGTGGAAACGTTTTTCCTATTGGGCACAGTCAAAGAATATAGATCCTTTCACTGCTTCCATTCAATCAGTTCTAGACTTTCTAGCCGAACTTTTCCACTCAGGTTTGTCCCCGTCTACCATCAAAGTTCAGTTGGCAGCAATATCGAACTTTCATGTTGGAGTCTCAGAGACCTCCATTATGTCTCACAAACTCTGCAAAGCCTTTTTAAAAGGAGTTTTTCTCCTCAAACCACCAATCAGGGATCCTCCTCCTCAATGGGATTTCAACTTGGCTCTGGCGTCCTTAATTCTTCCCCCCTTTGAACCTGCGGCTTCATGTTCAATAAAGTTACTATCTTGGAAAACACTCTTTTTAGTAGCTATCACTTCAGCTAGAAGAGTCTCTGAACTCCATGCTCTGAGTAGTCAACCCCCTTATCTTGTGTTTCATAAGGATAGGGTGTCCTTACGTACTAACCCATCCTTTTTGCCCAAGGTAGCTTCACTGGCAAATTTGAATCAAACCATTGAACTTCCTGTGTTCTTCCCTAATTATTCCAATAGGTCAGAACAAAAGTTACACTTTTTAGATGTTCATCGCCAACTTAGGTACTATTTAGACAGGACCAAACAATTCAGGAAGTCTGATCAACTGTTTGTTTCTTATGCAGAAGGTAGAGTGGGCCTTCCAATTTCTAAAGTATCTCTCTCTAGATGGCTTACTTCATTGATTACCCTTGTGTATGAGATCAGACATCAACAATTGCCATCCAAACCCAGGGCTCATTCAACTAGAGCTTTAGCCACTTCTATAGCTTTCCAAGATAGGCTGCCTATTGATTCGATTTGTTCTGCAGCTACTTGGGCTTCTCCCCATACCTTCATTTCTCATTATAAGTTGGACTTGGCCTCTAGAGACCGAGCCAACTTTGGTTCCACTGTACTCAAGAGTCTGTTCCGATAGGTCACCCGGGATAAGGTGCTAGGGACGCGGTCCCATCCAGCAAGAATGAAGGCGAGATAGACAACTTAACATTTAGAAGTTATGTACCTACCATAACGTTCCATGTTAGTTGTCTTCTTCTCGCCTTCTTTCTTGCATCCCACCCTCCTTCCCCCTAGCCTGGACAGACCTAGAGGAGTTTTCTTTTGTTCCTTTTTTGGATTTTCCTTGCTGGGCTTAGCTTTCAAACGAGATCTGAGGAGTTACCGCCTAGCATTGTGGGATATAGGGGAGCCTCGAACCGGTGGAACTAGCTCTCGAGCTTTTAGAGTGGCCGAGTCGGAGCCGAGGATCGGCTCCGAACCCATCCAGCAAGAAAGAAGGCGAGAAGAAGACAACTAACATGGAACGTTATGGTAGGTACATAACTTCTAATTATATTAAACTGGGATTGTAGAAGGGCAATTCTGCAGGTCTTATTAAGAAGAAAGCTTGGGATATGTTTAAATGTGGGACATGAAAATATTATAACTGTACCAACAATGATAAGTTTGTTATGCTTGGGGGGGTGGTACATATGAAATTAGTCACAACTTGTAAGCCCAACACAGCTCAACGAGTCAGGAACCACGATAGTACTGCAGTTAGTTTCTTTTATTAAAAAACCATGCACCAACGATGACACTATAAGTTGAGCGCTTTCATCTAGTGAATCTAGATTTCTTCAGAACATCAGACAAACTGTTTGAATACACTTTAAATACCTTAATTTCCCGCCTTTTTCTAAAAACAATTACCCAATTACATACATTTAACCCTATGCATCACTTATGCAGTAAAATATCCATCTCAAACTTGATTAACCATCTTATCCTTTAACTCTATTGCAAACTTACTGCATAATGTGCTGTTGTTAAAATATAACTTGGAAACACATCAGTATTCACAAATGAATCATATTATTACTGTATGTGCAAATACTGCTGTTATGGATTAAAAATATATAAATAAAATATATATGTTATACTAAAAAAATACAAAATTTGATAAATAATTTGATAAAAATGCAGTACAAAAGAATCAACCAACACAATAACTGTTGTTACATACATAGTGATAGCTTATCTTGTATAATATCTAACATTTTTTATTTGCCTCAATATTTCCACAAAATCAAGATTATACCCTCACTAAGGGTTTGGTAGGAATTACTTCATTTAGGCCAGGTGGTGTGGCAGCCTCGAGCATAGCTGCCACTTGATTTCTTTTCTCCCACAATGGCCTTTGTATTACCTCCTCTAGGATTTATACTGACCACATCCAAAATACCAAATTTAAAACCCGTGCATGTCTCGCTATTGAGTATATGCCGGGACAATGCGTTATTGGTATCGTTTCTCTTAATGCAATAGGTGTGGTCATAAATTCTATTTTTAAGAAACCGGTCCGTCATTCCAACATAATAACTTTGACATGTGTCACAAATAGCTAGATATACCACATGTCTAGTTGAACAATTACCATGTTTAAAATGAACCTTAGTTCTATTTCTGTCCTTTAATACTATGCTTTTGCCTTCGTATATATACTTACAATAACTACAGCTCCCACACTTCGTAGTACCCCTTTTGAAGGTCTTTGTGCCTTGTATAGCACTCTGCCTTATTTCTATAAGCCTTTTGAGGCTATTACCTGTCTTATACACAAAATTGGGTACAGGGGGGATTTTATCCTTAATCACTGAATCGCTTGTCAAAATGTGCCAGTGTTTGGTAATAATTTGCTTAACCTGCTGTGTATAATGTCCATACTTCACAATACAGGCCCTATTATAATATTCACCCTCTGTATTGTTGTGTGGATTGTTCTTTTGAATACCTATGCCTAATAGTGGAAATTTTCTACCCCATTCCTGGGTTACATATACTGTTAAATCATCCAACATCTTGTCAGGGTATCCCTTTTCTCTGAACATGGCCACCATAAAACTAACCTCTTTAAGCATAGTACCCCTATCTGATGTCATCCTCGCTGCCCTTATTAACTGTCCTTTCACTATATTATACTTGACTTTGTATGTATGGGCACTAGTGTAATGCAAATATCCATTGCTATAAGTCTCTTTTCTATGTATCCTGGACTGAAATGTCTTTCCATCATTATAGACATATACATCTAGATAGTTTATTCCTTGTCTATCAAATTGGTGAATAAATTTTAAATAATTAGTAGTACCATTGATGTAATTTATAAACTCTTCTAATTCTTGACTATTGCCTGTCCATAAAAGAAACATATCATCCAGGTATCTTACATAAGTTGTAATTTTGCTCATCCAACTTGTATTTAAAATGTAAGTTGTTTCCCAATCTAGGAGAACCATGTTGGCATACATGGGGGCACACGCTGCCCCCATTGCCACACCTGAGATTTGTTTATAATATTCTCCTTGGAAAAGATATAATTATGGTCAAGTACTATTTCCATAAATGAGGACAGTAGGGCAATCTCTTCTTGTTGTAACCCACTAAATTTGTTAAGGCTCTGCATAAAGCTATCTATTCCTTCATTCTTAGGAATACAGGAGAACCGTTCTTTAACATCTACAGTGACAAATATGATATTAGGTGACCACAATTCCTGTTTGAATATTCCCAGGAATTCCCAGGAATCCTTCATTATATCACGGTATACATTTGTACATATGTTTCAATCTTTTGTCCACTACTTTACCATATGGGAATGTCTTACTCGCACTCCCTGATATTATAGGTCTGAAGGGTGGATCAATCAGATCTTTATGTACCTTTGGAATGCCTCTTATAGTTGCCAGGATGGGGTACTCAACCTTCAAAAACTTATAAAGCTCTTCGTCAACTCTATTATCCAACAAAAATTCCTCCAAATAAGAGTCTATTCTATTATGGGCGATATTGACCTGATTTAATGAAGATACCTCGTACTGAGTTGGATCATTAAGTATTTCGAATATCTTGTTGCTATATTTTTCTTGGTCATACAATACTATACCCCCACCCTTGTCTGCAACCATAATCCTGACATTTTCGAACAGATGGAGTCAATCAATGAATGTATTTTATTAACCATAATTTGGTCCTTTTTCTGATATTTACATTTCTTATATAACTTGTAAATGTCATCCTGGATCACTTTCTCCAATGTTTCCAATGTTTTCACCATAGGTGGTGTAAAGGAACTTTTTTTCCTTAAATCGGAACTTATGTATGCATGTTGAGGCCTATTCTGGAAAAATATCCCTAGATTTATTTTTCTTAGGAATAACTTTACTTCAACAAAACATCCACCAAATCCAGTGATTTGTCAGGTATGAACTTCATGCCTTTTGAGAATACTTGCCAGTTCTAGTGGTACTTCATAGGTGCTATAATTATAAATCTTGACATTTCCCTCATCAATTGTAATATGGGGACCTAGTCCATTGTCTATATTGTCCTTGTATGCATAGTCACTTGGGGCTGTGTTATTGTGTACAATGGCATTGTCTAAAATCTGTGTTATCTGTGCTTGTTCCACCTGGGACCCCTCCCCTTCCGATGTACTGTATACCACTTGTTTTGCTCTTCGTCTTCTAAAAAACCTCTTCATTGCAATATTGTGGTACATCTTCCTGAGGTATATCTCTACTATCTCCCTTGTATGTTTCCCTCGGTGTCACTCTATCCTTGTTGTTCCACCTATATGCTACCCCTTGTTCATATTGCTGCATATCACGCTCTAGCTTTTTGCATTTTTTAGTAAACATACTCTTACTTGCATTTTCCGCATAATCATACTGTTTATAAAATAACTTTTCCCATTGTGGAAATAGCTTGTCATCTCGTATTGCATTATCCATGTTTTCTACTTCAGAAATTAAAACAGTCAATTTTTCATCATTGTTATCTATAATAAACTGCATAAACTGTTCCCCAAAAGCATTAAACATGTCATTGCATTTTTTTACATTAGAAGCATTCATCTCTATACCCATAGGTCTTTTGAAGAAACGGAGTCCCACAGGGACTACATGGCAATTCAAGCATCGCCGTAAATACATATTTTCAACTTGCAATGCTTTTATTTTGGTCAACTTATTCCCAAAACCAAATATCATTTGCTTTAAAGAGTTGTAATAATCATGAGTCACTTGCCCCTTAATGTTCGCATTATTGCTATTGTCAAAGTCAAATGGCATTTGTAACAATTTTTCTACATTGTAATGCGATAAGTTGTCATAGGGGCCCTTAACGGACTTGTAATGAACAGTACCTGAAGTTTTGGAATTAATGTGGGCGCTGGATTTAATTTTTGCGCCATATGTCTTTTCGGGTTGCCTTTTCGGTTTAGCCCTGAAATAAGGTAGATATCCTCCTCATTATTTCGGGAAGCGGAATAAAGTTGAAAGAAGCTGAATTGTTGTTTACTTGAGTGCAGTATCTTTCCTCGGTGTGCAGGTGAGCAGAAATGGTGACGAACTCCTCCTTTGCCCATTCGGGATATCCTCCTCACTCGCTTGGCCAATAGAGGAACGAGACAGCGCTGGTACATCCGTTGTTGTAGGCGGGTTTTGAGTTATTAAAGAGCCCGGTTTGGGTGTGAATAATTCGATTAGGCGAGTTAGTTCTCCCTTGATTATAGCCATCTCGGAGTGCAGTTTATCCACTTCTTCACGGGTAATGGAAGCTCCTAAACCCGATACATCCTGCAGTGAATCCATTGGTCAACGAAACTCACACAAAAGTTCCTGAAGTCCACAACACAACTCACAACTTGTAAGCCCAACACAGCTCAACGAGTCAGGAACCACGATAGTACTGCAGGGTATAATCTTGATTTTGTGGAAATATTGAGGCAAATAAAAAATGTTAGATATTATACAAGATAAGCTATCAGTATGTATGTAACAACAGTTATTGTGTTGGTTGATTCTTTTTGTACTGCATTTTTATCAAATTATTTATCACATTTTGTATTTTTTTAGTATAACATATATATTTTATTTATATATTTTTTAATCCATAACAGCAGTATTTGCACATACAGTAATAATATGATTCATTTGTGAATACTGATGTGTTTCCAAGTTATATTTTAACAACAGCACATTATGCAGTAAGTTTGCAATAGAGTTAAAGGATAAGATGGTTAATAAAGTTTGAGATGGATATTTTACTGCATAAGTGATGCATAGGGTTAAATGTATGTAATTGGGTAATTGTTTTTAGAAAAAGGCGGGAAATTAAGGTATTTAAAGTGTATTCAAACAGTTTGTCTGATGTTCTGAAGAAATCTAGATTCACTAGATGAAAGTGCTCAACTTATAGTGTCATCGTTGGTGCATGGTTTTTTAATAAAAGAAACTAACTGCAGTACTATCGTGGTTCCTGACTCGTTGAGCTGTGTTGGGCTTACAAGTTGTGAGTTGTGTTGTGGACTTCAGGAACTTTTGTGTGAGTTTCGTTGACCAATGGATTCACTGCAGGATGTATCGGGTTTAGGAGCTTCCATTACCCGTGAAGAAGTGGATAAACTGCACTCCGAGATGGCTATAATCAAGGGAGAACTAACTCGCCTAATCGAATTATTCACACCCAAACCGGGCTCTTTAATAACTCAAAACCGCCTACAACAACAGATGTACCAGCTGTCTCGTTCCTCTATTGGCCAAGCGAGTGAGGAGGATATCCCGAATGGGCAAAGGAGGAGTTCGTCACCATTTCTGCTCACCTGCACGCCGAGGAAAGATACGCGTACTCAAGTAAACAACAATTCAGCTTCTTTCAACTTTATTCCGGCTTCCCGAAATAATGAGGAGGATATCTACCTTATTTCAGGGGCTAAACCGAAAAGGCAACCGCCGGAAAAGACATATGGCGCAAAAATTAAATCCAGCGCCCACATTAATTCCAAAACTTCAGGTACTGTTCATTACAAGTCCGTTAAGGGCCCCTATGACAACTTATCGCATTACAATGTAGAAAAATTATTACAAATGCCATTTGACTTTGACAATAGCAATAATGCGAACATTAAGGGGCAAGTGACTCATGATTATTACAACTCTTTAAAGCAAATGATATTTGGTTTTGGGAATAAGTTGACCAAAATAAAAGCATTGCAAGTTGAAAATATGTAATGTTAAGTTGTCAATCTCGCCTTCATTCTTGCTTGATGGGTTCGGAGCCGATCCTCGGCTCCGACTCGGCACTTGCTAAGCTCGAGAGTCACTTTTACCAGCTCGAGGCAGCCCCATATCCCATGATGCAAGGCGGTAAGTACCCAGATCTCGTTTGCCGCTTCGCTTATGAGGTCCTCCTTTTACCAGCTCCTGGTAAGTGATTTGCTACTTTGCTATTTTAGCCCCTTTTAACTAAAAAACCCTTTATTGTTAGTTTTATTTTAGTTTTAAACATTTTCTGACAGAAAATTATCTGTCTCTTCTTATTTTTTTAGTCAGACTTTTTCCATCCCATCCCCCTGTTAGGGTGTGTGTGTGTGTTTTCTAGTTATACCTTTTGGTATATTTAATTTAATTTCTTTGACTGGTGTGTGTGTCTGTGTTAGCACCATGTCTAAAGAAAGGGTCTCAGGCTTTAAGAAGTGTGACTCGTGCTGTCAGAAAATGTCTCTGACAGACGGTCACACTTCTTGCCTGTATTGCCTGGGGCCTCTTCACCTGCAGGACTCCTGTGCTATTTGTCATTCTTTCAGCCAGAGAGTCCTGCAGGAAAGAAGGAATAAGTTGATTTTGAGGGGCCTTCTTAAGCCGGAGGGCTCTCCGGCTAATTCGGCTCCATCCAAGACTGTTAAGTCTTCCAAGGCCCAGGCTTCTGTGTCTAAGCCTGCGGCCTCGGCTCCGACTCGTTCTGAGTCGAGATCGGCTCCGGCTGGAGCCGATTCTGGCTTAACTACGCCTTCGGCACCGATGGCTATCGGTGCCGATTCTGGTTCGACCACTTCGGTGTCGGCTCCGATCGGTTCCGACCACCATGTGGCTCAGGCATCGGTGTCGGCTCCGATCGGCTCCAACACCGTTACTTTTGTGGCTGTATCGGCTCCGGCTGGAGCCGATGCATCGAGGCTACCTGTCGGCTCCGATAAGTTGTCGGCTCCGACAGGTTCAATAGTTTCATCGGTTCCGATGGCTCCTTCGAGGAAGAGGTCTAGGTCTCCTTCCTTGGAGCCGATACTTTCGGCTCGGCTTCACCTCTCCTCTCGGAACGGAGCCATCGGAGCCGATCTTCAAGGTCATCCAGGCTTTCTGACCATGATTTAGAGAGAGTGGTCAGTAGATTACTTAAGTCACAGGCACTGGCCCAAATGTTACATAGTCCGTCTCAACAGGCGGCTATTGGCCCACACCCATTGCAGTTCCTCCTTCAACTCTACCCCAGAGCTTGGAGTTGGAGTCTTCGAATGGTTACTGCTACGGCTGAGGGACAGATACCCCTTCTGTTCCTTCAGCCTCTACTCTTATCTCCTCTTGAGAGCTTCCTTAGAGGGATTCGGTGGGCGGGCTTCCATGGTCTCCTCCGAGGGGGTGAGTGGCATCGGACCCTTGTCCGAACCCGCTCTTCCCCTTGGAGCCTCGGCCTTGGTGAGCTCGGCTCCGACATCTGCCTCGGAGACTTCCCTTCGGTGGTCCCTGGAGTTCCTAGCTCTTGAACGGGTTCTCTCGGACCTTCCTGGGACGGGAGCATTCGAGGTGATGAAGAGTGTGCTGGCCACTGGTATCAGCCAGCAGTCTGTTCCCTTAGCTCCTCCCTCTGTAGTGCCTGTTGACATCTCTGCCACTTCTCTTGCTACAGGACCCAGAGATCCTCCGCCTCAGGTTTCCCCATTGGGAATATCCCTCTTCCGAGGATTCTCCTGATGTTTGGAGATCCTCCTAGAAAGAGGACTTGTAAGAGGAAACATATAGATTCCCGAGTCTATCACTTCAGATACTGACTTAGATGAGTCAGAGGGATCCCCAAGATCCCCTCTGAGGATGTCTCCTTCTCAGACATCCTAGAACTCCTTAGACAGAGGGAAACTGGCCCACCAATAATCCCTCTGAGGATGAGTCAGTATACCTAGAGGCGTTTGGATCTCGGCCCTCCACCTCCTGGGTGTCTCCGCCTTCGACCCCTTATGCAAGTTATTGCCCGAAGGCGTGGGCTGCTCCTGACTCTGTAGAGCCAGTCCCTAGGAGGCCTTCAAAATTTATTACTGCCCGTGTGATAAGCAATTCCTCACTAAGGGTGTCCCCGCTGATGCCATGGTGGTGGCTGCTGCCACCAAGAAGGAACTGCGGATCCTTCTGTACCCGTCCATCCTCCTAATAAGGACTCTAGGACCATGGATAGGTACGGTGGCGGATGTTTTCCTCAGCGACCTTTGCTATGCGTCGCTGAATTACCTATGTCACTTCACCAGACTCCAAAGGGATATCCTTAAGGAGCTAGGTGATGTTGTACAGGATCCTACAGCTGCAGGAGCTCAGGAAAAATTGCTTCAGCTAGGAACCCTTAATTCCATTGCAAACTCCTCCATGCGGCTAATATCATATGCTGCTGATGGAGCGAGTAGGGCCGCAGGTACAGGTGTGGCCCTTAGACGCCAAGCCTGGATGCGGCTATGTGACTTTGCAGATCCCTTTAAGGCGTCCTTCACAAATTCTCCCTTTGATGGGTCAGCTTTGTTTGGCCCTCAAGTGAAGGAAACTTTGACCAGGTGTGAGCAGGACGGCAAAACTCTTTCTGCCGTAGGAGTCCGTTTTTCCACCCCTTCTAGACCTTACCCCAAAGGACAGAAAGGTGGCAAAATGTGGTTCCGCAAATCCCAAGGAGTCACGCCGGATTCACGTGGTCAGTTTACCCCTAGAGGCAGAGGGGTAACAACAACAGACGCGCTCTAGAGGCAGAGGGGTCCAAAAACCAGGGAAACAGAGAGCCTCTCTGACAAGCCCTTTCAGCATCCCTGAGATGCTGCCCGACTGTCCATCCTTGGAGGCAGTCGGGGGAAGACTATCGCTGTACCCAGAAGCCTGGCATTCCCTCACTCAAGACAGATGGGTACAGTCGATCATATCCGAGGGTTACAAAATTCCTTTCGAGGAAAGTCCTTTCTATCACTCAAATTCCCTTCCAGATGTACCACCGGTCTAAGGGAAATTGCAGAATTAGAAGTCTTAAAACTTCTGCAAAAAGAGCCATTCAGCCAGTTACGACAGATCATTCAGAGCCCGGAATCTACTCAAGGTTCTTTTTGGTCCCCAAAAAGACGGGAGACTGGAGACCAATATTGGATCTCAGCAGACTCAACAAGTCTGTGAGGAAGACAAGATTCGAATGGTCACTCTTCAGTCAATTCTGCCCTTCTTACAGAAGGACAACTGGATGTGCTCAATAGATCTTCAGGAATCGTACTATCACATCAAAATTCACAGACGCTCCAGGAGATTTCTCCGCTTTCGGCTGGGGTCCAGTCATTTCCAGTTCAGAGCCCTGCCCTTTGGTCTCACTACAGCCCCCAGAGTGTTCACCAAATGTATGGCAGTGGTCACGGCTCACCTGAGACGTCAAGGATTCCAGGTGTTTCCGTATCTCGACGACTGGCTCCTTTCAGCCACCACCAGGCATCAGCTTATTCAAGCCAGGGATTACACAATAAAGCTTTGTACTCTTTTGGGCATCTCGATAAACTTTGAAAAGTCATCCTTATCGCCCTGCCAGTCTATTACTTTCATAGGCGCAAACTTAAACACTGTTCGGATGTCAGCTACCCTTACAGATCAAAGAGTTTCAGACATTCAAAGTCATGTCAGGATCATTCTAGCCAACAAGAAAGTACAGGCCAGAATGGTTCTAAAAGTATTAGGCCTCATGGCTGCGGCCATTGCTCTTCTTCCCCTGGCTCGCTTCTACATGCGCCTTCTTCAGTGGATGCTGTTTACACAGTGGTCGTACCAACAACTTCCAATGCGTCACCAGATTCTGGTGACACAGACTTGCAAAGATCATCTTGCTTGGTGGATCACATCTCCCCAGGTTCACCAAGGCAGACACTTTGTACCCCATCCCCGGTAGCCACTGTCACCACGGATGCCTCCCTGATCGGGTGGGGGGGTCATTATCACGGCAGGATGGTTCATGGGACATGGCAGCCGTTCGAATACCACCTGCACATAAATGTCCTGGAGATGAGAGCAGTGCTTTTAACGTTGCAAGCCCTCAACGACTTTCTTCCCGTAGGGACAATTGCAGTCCACACAGACAACATGTCTGTAGTTTGGTATATCAACAAACAGGGCGGAACCAAGTCCTACCCCTTGTGTCGAGAAGCGCTCAGACTATGGCAATGGGCAATCTCCTCTCATCGGTTTCTGGTAGCAACGCATATCCCTGGGAAAACCAACATTGTAGTGGACAGATTGAGCAGAGCTATTCTCATGCCTCACGAGTGGTCTCTCAAGCAATCTATAGCGGAAGAGATTTTTCTGGAATGGGGTCGTCCATGTTGCGATCTTTTTGCTACTCCCCAAAACAGCAAATGCCCAGACTTCTTCTCTCTCTTCCCTCTTCCAGGCCATCCCCCCAGAGATGCTCTGACCCAGGATTGGCCCCAGGGACTTCTTTATGCCTTCCCTCCTTTTCCTCTGATCCCTCAAGTTATCCAGAAGGCAACCGTTTTGAGAGCCAAATTGATTCTCATTGCCCCTTACTGGCCTCGACAAGTTTGGTTCCCGTTCCTCCATCATCACCTTTTGGTGCAGCCGTGGCATCTGGACCCAGTGCCAGATCTTCTGATTCACCAATCCGGTCAGCTGCACGGTCTATTCCTTCTCTCAACCTCACAGCATGGTTGCTCCACTTCCTTCCTTAGCCAGGCTTCCTTTGATCTCTAACCCAGTTAGAGACATCATAGTAGCTTCTTTAAAATCCTCTACCAGGAGGATTTATGCAAGCAAATGGAAACGTTTCTCTTATTGGGCTAAGGCCAAGAGTATTGATCCTTTCACTGCCCCTGTTCAGGCAGTCCTGGACTTCTTAGCAGAGATTTTTCATGCAGGCTCCTCTTCTTCCACAGTCAGAGTTCAATTGGCTGCTATCTCGAACTTTCATGTCGGGATCGCAGATCACAATATTATGTCCCATAGGCTCTGCAGGGCCTTCTTGAAAGGAATTTTCCTGCTAAAGCCTCCAATCAGGAATCCTCCTCCTCAGTGGGATCTAAATTTAGTGCTGACATCCTTGATTCTTCCCCCCTTCGAGCCAGCTGTTTCTTGTTCCCTGAAATTTCTTTCTTGGAAAACTTTATTCCTAGTGGCTATTACATCGGCCAGGAGGGTGTCTGAACTTAATGCTCTATCGGTTCGACCCCCCCTATTTGGTTTTTCACAAAGAAAGAGTATCATTGAGAACTAATCCGACCTTTTTGCCTAAGGTCGCCTCAAAGACCAATTTGAATCAATCCATTGATCTCCCTGTATTTTTCCCAAACTATTCAGACAGAGCCGAACAAAAACTACATTATCTTGATGTCCACCGTCAACTCAGATATTATTTGGACAGAACAAAAAAATTTAGGAAATCTGATCAACTTTTTGTTTCCTATGCGGATAATAAGAAAGGCCTTCCTGTTTCTAAAGTGACCTTGTCTAGATGGCTTTCTTCGGTCATCTCTGAAATTTATCTGCTCGGGAAAACAGCTGTGCTCAAAACCTAAAGCACATTCAACTAGGAGCTTAGCTACTTCTACAGCCTTTCAAGCTAGACTTCCTTTAGACACTATTTGTGCAGCGGCCACTTGGGCCACTCCTCATACTTTTGTTTCCCATTACAAATTGGACTTGGCCTCCAGGGACAGAGCCAGTTTTGGCTCTACAGTCCTCAAGAGTCTGTTCCATTGAGCCACCCAGGATAGAGGTGCTAGGGACGCGGTCCCATCAAGCAAGAATGAAGGCGAGATTGACAACTTAACATTAAGAAGTTATGTACCTACCATAACGTTCCATGTTAGTTGTCTTCTCTCGCCTTCTTTCTTGCGACCCTCCCTCCTTCCACCAGGCCTGGACAGACCTTTCTATAAGAAATTATTATGCTGAAGACCATTCAGACCTGGTCCTTCTTCCATCCTGTAAGTTTTCTTTCTTCCTTTTGGAAGTGTTTTTATGCTTGGTGCTATTGCCCTTTGTCATCAAACGAGATCTGGGTACTTACCGCCTTGCATCATGGGATATGGGGCTGCCTCGAGCTGGTAAAAGTGACTCTCGAGCTTAGCAAGTGCCGAGTCAGAGCCGAGGATCGGCTCCGAACCCATCAAGCAAGAAAGAAGGCGAGAGAAGACAACTAACATGGAACGTTATGGTAGGTACATAACTTCTTATTTACGGCGATGCTTGAATTGCCATGTAGTCCCTATGGGACTCCGTTTCTTCAAAAGACCTATGGGTATAGAGATGAATGCTTCTAATGTAAAAAAATGCAATGACATGTTTAATGCTTTTGGGGAACAGTTTATGCAGTTTATTATAGATAACAATGATGAAAAATTGACTGTTTTAATTTCTGAAGTAGAAAACATGGATAATGCAATACGAGATGACAAGCTATTTCCACAATGGGAAAAGTTATTTTATAAACAGTATGATTATGCGGAAAATGCAAGTAAGAGTATGTTTACTAAAAAATGCAAAAAGCTAGAGCGTGATATGCAGCAATATGAACAAGGGGTAGCATATAGGTGGAACAACAAGGATAGAGTGAGACCGAGGGAAACATACAAGGGAGATAGTAGAGATATACCTCAGGAAGATGTACCACAATATTGCAATGAAGAGGTTTTTTTAGAAGACGAAGAGCAAAACAAGTGGTATACAGTACATCGGAAGGGGAGGGGGGTCCCCAGGTGGAACAAGCACAGATAATACTGATTTTAGACAATGCCATTGTACACAATAACACAGCCCCAAGTGACTATGCATACAAGGACAATATAGACAATGGACTAGGTCCCCATATTACAATTGATGAGGGAGATGTCAAGATTTATAATTATAGCACCTATGAAGTACCACTAGAACTGGCGCAAGTATTCTCAAAAGGCATGAAGTTCATACCTGACAAATCACTGGATTTGGTGGATGTTTTGGTTGAAGTAAAGTTATTCCTAAGAAAAATAAATCTAGGGATATTTTTCCAGAATAGGCCTCAACATGCATACATAAGTTCCGATTTAAGGAAAAAAGTTCCTTTACACCACCTATGGTGAAAACATTGGAAACATTGGAGAAAGTGATCCAGGATGACATTTACAAGTTATATAAGAAATGTAAATATCAGAAAAAGGACCAAATTATGGTTAATAAAATACATTCATTGATTGACTCCATCTGTTCGAAAATGTCAGGATTATGGTTGCAGACAAGGGTGGGGTATAGTATTGTATGACCAAGAAAAATATAGCAACAAGATATTGAAATACTTAATGATCCAACTCAGTACGAGGTATCTTCATTAAATCAGGTCAATATAAGCCCATAATAGAATAGACTCTTATTTGGAGGAATTTTTATTGGATAATAGAGTTGACGAAGAGCTTTATAAGTTTTGAAGGTTGAGTACCCGATCCTGGCAACTATAAGAGGCATTCCAAAGGTACATAAAGATCTGATTGATCCACCCTTCAGACCTATAATATCAGGGAGTGCGAGTAAGACATTCCCATATGGTAAAGTAGTGGACAAAAGATTGAAACATATGTACAAATGTATACTGCATATAATGAAGGATTCCTGGGAATTCCTGGGAATATTCAAACAGGAATTGTGGTCACCTAA
The DNA here is from genome assembly GCF_019279795.1 of Protopterus annectens. Lineage (NCBI taxonomy): Eukaryota > Metazoa > Chordata > Ceratodontiformes > Protopteridae > Protopterus > Protopterus annectens. The sequence continues at coordinate 1,725,937,725 of NC_056725.1, forward strand.
TATCATATTTGTCACTGTAGATGTTAAAGAACTGTTCTCCTGTATTCCTAAGAATGAAGGAATAGATAGCTTTATGCAGAGCCTTAACAAATTTAGTGGGTTACAACAAGAAGAGATTGCCCTACTGTCCTCATTTATGGAAATAGTACTTGACCATAATTATATCTTTTCAAGGAGAATATTATAAACAAATCTCAGGTGTGGCAATGGGGGCAGCGTGTGCCCCATGTATGCCAACATGGTTCTCCTAGATTGGGAAACAACTTACATTTTAAATACAAGTTGGATGAGCAAAATTAAAACTTATGTAAGATACCTGGACGATATGTTTCTTTTATGGACAGGCAATAGTCAAGAATTAGAAGAGTTTATAAATTACATCAATGGTACTACTAATTATTTAAAATTTATTCACCAATTTGATAGAAAAGGAATAAACTATCTAGATGTATATGTCTATAATGATGGAAAGACATTTCAGTCCAGGATACATAGAAAAGAGACTTATAGCAATGGATATTTGCATTACACTAGTGCCCATACATACAAAGTCAAGTATAATATAGTGAAAGGACAGTTAATAAGGGCAGCGAGGATGACATCAGATAGGGGTACTATGCTTAAAGAGGTTAGTTTTATGGTGGCCATGTTCAGAGAAAAGGGATACCCTGACAAGATGTTGGATGATTTAACAGTATATGTAACCCAGGAATGGGGTAGAAAATTTCCCCCACTATTAGGCATAGGTATTCAAAAGAACAATCCACACAACAATACAGAGGGTGAATATTATAATAGGGCCTGTATTGTGAAGTATGGACATTCTACACAGCAGGTTAAGCAAATTATTACCAAACACTGGCACATTTTGACAAGCGATTCAGTGATTAAGGACAAATCCCCCCTGTACCCAATTTTGTGTATAAGACAGGTAATAGCCTCAAAAGGCTTATAGAAATAAGGCAGAGTGCTATACAAGACACAAAGACCTTCAAAAGGGGTACTACGAAGTGTGGGAGCTGTAGTTATTGTAAGTATATATACGAAGGCAAAAGCATAGTATTAAAGGACAGAAATAGAACTAAGGTTCATTTTAAACATGGTAATTGTTTAACTAGACATGTGGTATATCTAGCTATTTGTGACACATGTCAAAGTTATTATGTTGGAATGACGGACCGGTTTCTTAAAATAGAATTTATGACCACACCTATTGCATTAAGAGAAACGATACCAATAACGCATTGTCCGTCATATACTCAATAGCGAGACATGCACGGGTTTTAAATTTGGTATTTTGGATGTGGTCAGTATAAATCCTAGAGGAGGTAATACAAAGGCCATTGTGGGAGAAAAGAAATCAAGTGGCAGCTGCTCGAGGCTGCCACACCACCTGGCCTAAATGAAGTAATTCCTACCAAACCCTTAGTGAGGGTATAATCTTGATTTTGTGGAAATATTGAGGCAAATAAAAATGTTAGATATTATACAAGATAAGCTATCACTATGTATGTAACAACAGTTATTGTGTTGGTTGATTCTTTTGTACTGCATTTTTATCAAATTATTTATCAAATTTTGTATTTTTTAGTATAACATATATATTTTATTTATATATTTTTAATCCATAACAGCAGTATTTGCACATACAGTAATAATATGATTCATTTGTGAATACTGATGTGTTTCCAAGTTATATTTTAACAACAGCACATTATGCAGTAAGTTTGCAATAGAGTTAAAGGATAAGATGGTTAATCAAGTTTGAGATGGATATTTTACTGCATAAGTGATGCATAGGGTTAATGTATGTAATTGGGTAATTGTTTTTAGAAAAAGGCGGGAAATTAAGGTATTTAAAGTGTATTCAAACAGTTTGTCTGATGTTCTGAAGAAATCTAGATTCACTAGATGAAAGCGCTCAACTTATAGTGTCATAGTTGGTGCATGGTTTTTTAATAAAAGAAACTAACTGCAGTACTATCGTGGTTCCTGACTCGTTGAGCTGTGTTGGGCTTACAAGTTGTGAGTTGTGTTGTGGACTTCAGGAACTTTTGTGTGAGTTACATATGAAATTAGTGTTCATTTAGATTGTAATTCTAAAGGTGCCATTTATTTAGCGGTGTTTGTCATACCCAACATTTTTTTATCAACAAGACAAAAAAAAAGAAGTTACAAAGAAAGACTATATAAACATGTACTTAGTATAAGGGAGAACATTTTAAACAATTCTTTAGCAGAATATGGTGTATTATGTGAAAACATCAATAAGTTTGTATTTAGTTTATTTGAGAGAGTTCCTAGTAATGACAGAGGGGATAACTTGGAAAAACAGTTAATTATTGATTCGACAACTGCATTAGCAAATATTATTAACCGCTGATAGACCACCTGATATTAATGAATGTATTTCATGAAGAGTGCCTGGATTAAGAAAGGAGAAACAGTAAAGTAGTGTAATTTTTTAAATCATATAATAATAAACACCAAACACATTCATTTTAACACTTTCATTTGCTGACTTTAGTTGATCTTTTATGCATTTGTTATGATGATTGGTTGAATTGCATCATGTGAATGGTTTTATTTTAATACTTAAATGATTTGTATAAATGGTATATTTGTTCTGATGAAGTCAGCTGCTGTGATAAATGAAAGTGCTTAATGTATTCAATAAATTATTCATGGGAAATAGAGTGGCTGAGTGTTTTTAGAGAGACAAGGGTTGTAATACTCCCACACACTGAGAGTTTCTGTAGTTGCTCAATTTATAAGTATTTTGAACTTTTGCAGTGACTCTGGTTTCATTATTCTGTATTGCATTACATTTTTGGATACAGACTGGGATGTATGAACTGTTTATATTTTATTCAGTGTTATAAATATAACTGTCCACAACTCAGATTGCAGTCCATGGTCTTCTCTTGCCAAAAACAATCTCTATGTATGTCCCTCTTTACATTTCTAACACATGTGAGTTGGATAACCTTACATGTAACCCATGTCCCTCTTTACATTTCTAACACATGTGAGTTGGATAACCTTACATGTAACCCAATCACAGTGCTCTGGGGAGCTCTTGTTCTAGTTTGGGATTATTGTTTTTTTACTCTTATTTTTACCCTCTGTATCCATTTAATAAGTATAATCTTGTAAGTTCTTGATGTGCAAATCTTCGGGGTAAGTAATTCCATAGAGTTCAGCTACTGCATCATAAAATTCTATAAGCAGCTTAAGTCTTTCATGTTTGTTGATTAGTTTGACTCATCCTATTTTAAACAAGACATGGCAATGTTTGCAGAAAAGTTTCCTTGTACAGCTACAGTTTCTGACCAGCTGAGTTACTGTCTGGTTGGAGCCACATTTTGGACAAATGTAGCATTTCATGTAGTTGTGATTGTACTGGCTTAGCTGCTGACAAGGTTTAGGTATGTAACAACTGGGTCCTTATGATGGTGTTTGCTCCAAGTTAGGCTAGTATTTCGTCTCCCCATCAATTTCTGGTAATCGCTGACAAAGTTGGTTTGGAAACCCAAATATTCCTCCATTGAGGACCAGGTCCAGCAGGGTAGCCCACTCAGTTGCTGGCCACTTTTTCATTTCACCTTCTGACATGAATATTAAAAGGGATGCTTTGATCACCAGTCGTTGCTGTTTTCTTTAGGAAGTTGCTCACCTGAATTATCCTTTGACTCATGGGAGCTTATTGGACAGTCCTTGTAGGGTGAATTCACAATAGCTCTCCCTTCCCAGTAAAAGCTCACAAACCAAATAATCTGTCAAGCTGTAGATTTAGCCCACTCTGTGCTTGCCATTTCTTGGACATTTAGTGGCATTTTAAAACTAGTAGGTATGTCAGTCAGATAATTAAGTGGCATATGAAGTAATCCGGCTTTATATACACTTGTGCAAATGAATGTGTGTTTAAATGGGCGAAAATATTTTACTGCTTTTCAGGTTATAATTGATTATGATACCAGCAAATTAATAAAACTAGATCATATGTGTCTGGCAATGGACAATACATCTAAAAGAGTGTCACTTTTTTGCAGATTTCCAAGACCCATATGCTGTTGTTATCCTTTTAGAGAAAGATTTAGCTGTTATTGATCTTGAACAAATTGGGTAAGTACTGTGTTTAGCTGTCATTCTTATTACTCATAATCAAATAAAACTGTAATATGTCAGCAATCTAAAGGTAAAAAGTTACCTAGTAAAGTTTTCAGTTTTTCTTGCATTATTGGCTATGTCCAGACTTCCTTAAAGTACTTCATTCTATGATTAGTCACCACAAGTAGAAGGTCTGAGTTTTAGGAATTGCATAGCTGTTAATTTAGGACATGATAAAATATTGGCATGTGACTGTTTTAGGCCTTAACTAGAAACATGTTTATTAACTCTATGTGGAAAATTCCAGTAGCAATATTCACAACAAGTGGGGTTCTACTGAAAAGTAGTGATGCAGGCAAACTTTACACCTGTCAGACATCTGTCTGAATTAGAATATTACCTGCCTTGCACTGCAACTTTTTAAACATTACTTAAGCCTCATTCATATAAATATATTATTGGCAGATGTCAATGTCATCCTCACTACTTGTTATAAAACCATTGGTTGCCCAACTACAGTTTGCGTTTGCAAATGCTGTATTGGTGTTTTTTCTCCAAAACTTTCCAGTTACTTTGACATTTTATGCTTTATAATGGAAAATTGAGTTGCACTGCTTTTAAAAGCTTAATCATGTGGAATATCATCTCCAGTGACAACAGTTAACACAGTGTGTCCAAAGTAGAGAAGTTATAGTTAAAGATTTCTGTTCTGAAGTTATATTTCCATTCTAATGTTATATTCTGTTTGTGATATTAATTTTAAAGACTGGAAGAGATTAATAAAGGCTACAAGAAGGGTTGAAAGCTTAAAGATATGTTTTTTGTTACAAAAAAGCTTCATGAATTATGGAAAAAAAGCTAAACCTGAGGAGAAGTTTTAAGGAAAGAAGGAACTAAGACAAAAGTCAAGTGTTTGTCTGCACCAAGGAAGATAAACCAAAAGAAAAAAAAACTAACAAAAAGTAAACCAAAAGAAAAACTAACAAAAAGTGTGAAAAATAAAATAAATGTAAACTGTTTCTTTTTTGCATCCTCATCCCATTTCTGCAACCATCAAGCCATCTTCCTCTTTTAACCCATTGTTCCCTTCTCACTCTCAGGTATCAAGAGAAACTGGATATGGGAGGTGAGAATGGGAAATGGCAAGCTTTCATCCTTACAGGTCAGTCCAGAGATGTTTCTTATGTCCCTAACATAATTTCTCTTCGCAGTCTGATATGCACCACCAAAGTGGAGCTTGTTCTACTGGCTTAGTGATACATGTGTACTTCAGTGTACACACTTAATATGGATGCTGACTGATGGACTGCTTGTCAAAGCAAAGGCCTGTCTTTGTTTACTCATTGCATTTTAAATATCTAGCTTTCTAACCAGTGCCATGAAATTAAACACTTGTTTCCTTCTAGGGAGGGTGACCGAACACCATCTTGCTTGGCATGAGCAGACATCAGCTGCTGGCTTGCACCCCTCAGTGGTCAATAAATCCAGACCTGGATTGCTAGTTGATCCCAGGTAGTTTGGGTAATAGTTACAGCTTTATCTCTCACTCCTACAGAATTTAGCCTATGTGAAACAGGAATTAAAAAAAAAAAAAAAAAAAAAAAAAAACTTCAGTCGTTTACCATGTAAATAGTGTCATACCTTTGAAGACTCCCAGTGCAAGGAAAATACAAGGTTTCAAGAAAAATCATGAAGAAGAACCCCTGCACTGGAATTTTTTTTAATTCTTGTTTCACATGGGCTTGGTCTGTAGCACTGAGAGATAAAGCTGTAACTATTACCCAAACTACCTGGGATCAACTAGCAGTCCAGGGCTGGATTTATTGACCACTAGGGGTACAAGCCAGCACCTGATATCTGCTCATGCCCAGCAAATAATGTTCACTCATCCTTTCAGGAATGAAACAAGTCGCTCATTTCATGGCATTGGCTAGAAAGCCAGATATTTAACTTGCAATGAGTAAAGAAAGACAAGCCCTTGCTTTGACAAGCAGTCCATCAACCAATATCCAAATTAAGTGTGCACACAGAAGTACACATGTATCACTGAGCCAGCAGAACAGACTCCACTTTGGTGGTGCATTTTGGGCTGCCAAGAGAAATGATGTTAGGGACACTTTCAGAGTAGTTTTGAACTTTGAATTCCAGAAAGCATCTTCTAGTGAAAGAGAATTCAAGAGGAGAATAAGGTGTTTTATCACAAAATTCAAATTGCCCTTTAAGTGAGTGTTGATCCTTTGCCAGCATTCATTGAGACCTTCATCAAGACATAAGTAAGTGCCTGCCATATTAGATTAATGCTGTTTTGTGGAAGAATGCATCTTTGTTGTGTAGCAGGTTAATTAAACTTTAGCTCAGACCACACCACTACTGTCATTTCACTAGAACTCAGACTGATAATAGGGCCCATGATGAACATATTTGTCAGGTCTCTTTTTTTATCAAACATAGTTTATTAACTAAAGAAATAAAAGCATTTTATAACTGTAATTAACATCATTTATAGAACAAGTGTTCATCGCTTCTGATAGTTAACTGTGCTTACAATACAATTTAAGGGTAACATTATCTGTATATTGTGTCGCATAAGTAACGAAAACTTGCAGTTTGTGTCCTAGTTATACTTTTAGAATATAAATTATGTAGCTAACTATTGTCAATTTGAGAACTATTAGAGTGAGTTGTGTTTAATGTAGCAAATGTAGAGTCTTACAATAGAGC